>NC_026001.2:88166830-88189843 GCF_000442705.2 Elaeis guineensis | reverse complement strand
TGATGAAAATGATGGCATGAGAAGCTGATTTTAAGCATGAAAATCAGATTAGATTCTCCAGAGGGGCATGAGAGTCTCTGGTAGCATGTTATCTCCTAAGGCGTGGGCTTTTCTTTTAGAGAGGTGCACACAGGAGTTTATGCCAGAGGGGCATGGGTTCCAGGATGTGTCCTTCTAGGCATGAAACTTCAGATGGGGCATGGGTCTCATCCTTCGAGGGCATGAAAAACAATGAGGATGTGGGGGTTTTAGTGGCATGCACATATTTGATTTGTGGAGTGTTTTTCTTGAGAGGAACACCTCTGTGGTGTGGGCTTTAGGAAAAAAATAAAAGAGAGTGACTCTCTCCTTCTCTTCCTCCTCTACTCCATCTTCCTTGAGAGAGTCTGAGAGAAACAAGATAGAGATCAGTAATATCAACCATCAAAAGGTGGCTTCTGCAAGGGTGCTAGCACCCCGATGAAGTCGCAGACCTTCGATTAGATTCGAGGATCTCGTATAGATACTCATAGAGGTCAGACGTGTGTGCAGCTGATCAAGTACCTCAGAGTATACCACGATCATCAGCTGTGGAGATCATCGATCCACAAAGGTATGGAGATCGGATCTCTGATTTATATATTTTTCTTAATCAGATTTTAGATCGAATAGTTTCATGTTCATATGTTAGATCCTAGGTGGTTTAGCAGATTAGATCTGATGCATATTAGATTAAAATAATTTTAATCTGAATTTAATTTTTGCTGTGATTAGATTAGAAAACTTAAAATTTTAAAATACATGTATGAAACCACCTGAAATGCAACAGTGGTATCAGAGCCAGATTCTGATATGAACATGAAATTGATTCAGATTTCAAATCTGATGTGCAAAAATTAGATCTGAATTTGATTAATAGTTCAATATCGTTTTGACATAAAGTTATCCTGGTATAACTCAGTTATGCTGCATGGTTGTCTTACAACGATATTGAACATTAAAAATTATTAGATCTGAAATTCTACATGTTATTCGATATGATTGTCTTATTGTTTCAGATCTAAAATTATTTCAGATATGAAATAAATCAGATTTACTTCAGATCTAAAATTAGATTTAGATCTGAAGATGTTTAGAAGAGTTTTGATCGGATCTGAAATTCATTTCAAATCTGAAATTAGATCTAAAATTTTATTTTATGATCTGAAAATTCTGCACATTGGGTTCATGGGTAGATCAGATTGGACCTATAATTTGAGGGAGTTACTTCGATGCTCCTTTAATATTTTTATTAGACAAGAGTAACTAAGTAATTTTCTCCCACTTTCTCCCCTGTCGGCCCTTAACCTCGCCGCTCCTCCTCCTCCCTCTCCTCGTGCAACCTCTTGCTACCTCTCCCTCGCGTCAGCCACCTCCCACGTCAGCCCCCTCCACTCACCGCCTCTCCCTCCTCCCTCTCCTTGTGTCATCTCCTCGCCACCTCTCCACCGTATCGACCGCCTCGACCTCCTCTCCATCATGATGACCACCTTCCACATCAGCTCCCTCTCCCTCGTTGCCCTTCCTCCTCCTCCCTCTCCTCATACTGCCCCCTTGCCATCTCTTCCCTGTGCTGGCCGCTCTTAGCCTCATGTCGGCCGCCTCCCACGCAGGCCCCCCTCTCCTCGCCGTCTCTCCTCTTCTTCCCTCTCTTCATGTCATCTCCTCGCCACCTCTCTACTACATCGACTGCCTCGGCTTCCTCTTTGCCGTGACGATCGCCTCCCGTGCCGCCCCTCCTCCTCCTCCCTCTCTTTGCCCTGTCCCCTCGCCGCCTCTCCATCATGTCCGCCACCTCCTGCATTGGTGCTCTCCCCTCATTGCCTCTCCTCATGCTGTCCTTCTCCTCCTCAAGAGGCAATCTCCCATGATCCTCCACCTCCTCCTCCTCCCTCTCATGCGAGAATCTCTCAGGATATCTGAGAAGTGGTGGCCCCATGATCTCCAAGCGGCTCTCCTCCTCCTCCCTCTCTCATCCCCGTCGATGGCAGTAGGAATGGATCAGGCTGTCGTGGACTAGACCACCAGGACCCTGCTCCTTCTTTTGACCCCCAAGTCTCGACCTGATTGCTTGGATCACAGGCCCCATCCCCATCGTTCCTCGTCGGTCATGATCCTTGTCCCCTGCACTGCCACCCCCAGCAACAACCTCGACGACCTGGAGGGTCCGTTAGGAAGGAGGTGTGTGTCGGCGACAATGGTGGATGTGCGCGTGGGAGTACAACGGCATCCAAGACGGATGCTGGACACAGTGAGATGGTGGGGATTAACCATTTATTTTGGTACTATTTATCGTACTAGCCACGCACAAGTCAAATTAAAATTAATTATCCATGAATAAATCAGTGCCATTCATCTTCAATCAAATAGTCAAAAGATTGCTAATGGTGAGAAGACCAAATTAGACTTTGGAGTACCATAGAATTTTTGATTGGCACATGATGGGCTCAATTGAGATGGGCAATTGATCGAGTTGAATCAAGAAGTTGGTTGAGATTAGGTCAAATCTGCTTGAGATCAAATCAATAATTGTAGGATCAAATCGATGCATGTATGCTAAATCAATGACCCATAATCTGATCTTGGCTCCGTGGTTTGAGCCTCGATCATTTAGGTTAACCCAATTGAAAATTGGTCAGAAACTGTTGGTGTCTAAGATAAGTAATTGAGTGATGATTATTTAATTAGGATCGTTGCTACTAGCAATAGGGTGCCTCCCATCAATCTCTTACTTACTTGGCCAACAGTGATTAATTTAGAATTTGGATACCTAATGATTTGAGCTCAACCCATGCCCTAATTAATTAAAGATTTGCATAAGATGGAAATGGATAAAAGAGACCTAAATAAATCTTCTCGCATATATTAAGTCTAGTAGTCTTCCATCATTATAGAGATACGGGTGTGTGAATAGTGTTGATTGTTCTCGATTGGTCATAGTGATTCAGTTGCACTAAAAAGATGCAACCACTCTATTAGCAAAGGGTTGCTGCAGGGTGATGATGGGGTTGGGCCCAATATCTGTAAGGTGAGGGACCTAATGTCACTCTTGCATTTGAATGGTGGGTTTGACTTAACTAAGGAGTGTGGTCAATATCTGTTAGGTGAGCTTACATGACTTAGAGATCAAATCGCTGCCACATGCTTGATGAAGTATTAGATAAGAGTTGTCCACTCATCGATATGCATGTCATCAATATCTATCAGGTGAGATATGCGTACATCGATGAAACCGCAGTACCCATTAAAAATCTTAATTATGAAGAGATTTCTATTTCTCCATCCGAAGAGTTTGAGAGATTCGAAAAATAATGAGAATTGAGTTTGTTTTTAAAATAAAATTTTTAAAATAAACTAAAATAATCAATTACAAAAGTCTAACTAGAATCTTCTTCTCTCTATTAGAAAATGTCTGCCTCCAACCCTCTTTCTGTGTTTAGAAAACAATTGACCAACCAACCAGACCTAATTATAAGGACTCGCTCAAAAATTTGAAAATTATTTTGAGTTTTGAGAAGCTTAACTATGTCAAGAGTCAGAAAACTCTAGTGTTACCAAATGGTCCAACCGTTGACCAATGGGAAGTGCTAGAAAATTGGATGGATGATCGTAACAAGGTCAGGTGTAACATATTGATGTCTAAGTCAAATGAGTTGCAACATCAATATGAGGATATGTAGACTGCTAAGGTCATGTAACTCACCTGCAAGAGTTATATGGTAAGGAGAGCCAATCTGTGCATTATGAAGTGTCTGAGATGTTAGATGTATGCTCTAGAGTCAAGTTGGTTGACACTTGTAAGCCCTCTAAGGGCATAGTTTGTAATTTTGACTTATTTAATTAATAAAATTAAGATATTTTTTTATTCATGACTGTGTTTTAGTGTTCATGAATCATCTACAAAATTAATAAGATTATGACATATTTTTAAAGAGTTAAGAATTTGAGACATGTATCATTGATGATAAATTTTGAATTACTCCCGATCAATGGATCATCACGAAGATGGTGATTGATCTGATGAGGTTGATGTATGGATCGCTTTATTTGGAATAGATGAGTCTTGAGTCTACAGAGTAGAGATACTGAGTGAGAGTGCAGGTGGTTGATAGAAAATAATGATACTGAGCATGACCAATATGAAAAGTCACTTAGATATCTACTTGCTCATCAGTAACTTGCTCGATGTTGTAGTAGTATGACTGATCCTTAACCTATGGTGCATTGACTATTTACGATGAGGTTACTGTAGTTTGATTGTACATACACTTAGTTCATAGCTATTTTCGGATCCTTACAGTGCATGTTGGCTGTAGTAGGTTCACTGTAGGAGTAGGTTGCACCTAGATAAAATCTATCAATCTTGATAAATAAGGAGTAGTCCTATACGATTTATGAGATCTTGGCCAAGGCAATATGATTAATAAAAAGAAGTTTCTATGAAAAATCATAGGATGAACTAAAATCAAATAAATCTGATATATGACTGACGATGAGGTTTGACGAGTATTTCTTGACTTCTATCTAGTAGGGACTCATGATAGAAGGATGGTATCATACAGTAACTACACTTAGAGATTCATCTCTTTCATTCTGCTGACTTACTACTACATGCTGCTAGATATTACTGGTGGATTGTGAAAATCACAAGTATCATTTCGATGATCGATGATCCTTGATGGACAGAATTAGAATCATTCCAATCTATTGAGAGGAGTTTCAATAAATTGTGATGCGAATTATAGTATATCTCACTATCAGATAGCATAGAACCTATGAGATCATACACAACAGAGGTTTTTGACTGATCAGATGATTGAATCTCGATTATAAATTGCATATGGATCTAATTATCAGTATGATTGATGATTAATCCAATACAAAAGTTACGATGTCAAAATTTACTAAGAGTTAATAAATTATAGGAGAATTAAATAGCAAGTGAATTGCTAATTAGCTCAATTTGATTGAATAATTAGGCTGAAATCAAGTCTAATTGAATTAGATTCAGTTTGGTTTGATTAAATCAAGCCTAATTAGATTATAAGATAAATCAATTGCAAGAGAGATCAATTTTGATTTGATTAAGACTTGAGTGCACCTAAATCCTAATCTGATTAGGATTAATTGGGCTCTTAGTTGGACTAGGATTTTCTTCAAATTGGTTGCAACCAAATCCTAGTTGATTTAGGTTTAGACTAGGTTTGACCAAAGCATGTCTCCACGCACCCCTTCTTTATTTTTAGCATGAGATTTGTCATGCCAATCTTCAGCCCATGCACCCCTTGTTCCTTTTGTATTTGTGTGAAACAAGAGGGAGGCATCCAAGAGTTGGATTCCCCCCTTCCCAAGCTTTATCAGATCCAAGCTTTATCAGATAAGGCTTCCTCCTTATCCAAAACTCCCTTGGGTGTCTATTTAAATAGATTAAGTAGGCATAGGGAAGGATGATTCACGTGAATTATTTTGGGGCATTTTGTGCATGAGAGCTAGAGAGAGCGAGACTTCTTTCTTAGTTGAGCTAGGGTTAGGGAGAAAATTAGAGATCTTGTTCTTCCTCCTCTTCTTCCTGCTCTTCTTCTTCTTCCTCTAGAATGTCTAAGAGAAAGAAGATCTATTCAACTATTAAGGAAGCGATCTGTGCAAGGAAGCTAGCACCCCGGAGAGATCAAGGAGCCTCTGATTAGATCAAGACTTCGTGTAGATACCTGTAGAGTTCGGATATTTGTGCGGCTTCAAGGAATCCGAAGGACATCCACGATCATCAGTTTACAGTGAAGATCTATCCGCACACAGGTACAAAGATTAGATCTTCAATTTTCTTGTTCTTAAATTTCAGATTTTGATTTTCTAAACCCTACCCATCTTATGAAGATCTTGTTGCATGGTTTTAGATTAGATTTGATGCATATGTAGATTAAAAAGAGTTTTTAATCTATTTTTTATTTCTGCTATGTTTATATTTTTAAAGTTAAAAATTTGCATGCATGAAACCATGGCAAGCTAGCAGAGGCATCCGAGGTACTTCATATGCATGTGATTAAGATTTAGATTAGTAATCTAAAATTTTTGAAATTAGATCTGAATTTTTTGCATCATTTTGACATAAGATTGCCCTGACATAATTTTGTTGTGTGGAAAAGTTGACCTAGAACATCATAATTTTTCAGATCTAAATTTTTATTTCATATAAGAGTTATATGATGGTTTATTTCAGATCTGAAATTTGTTTTAGATCTGAATTTTTGTTGTATGTTTCAAATCTGAAAATTGTTTCAGATTTGAATTTAATTTAACATGATTGTTCAAATTTGAAAATTATTTTAAGATCTGAATTTAATCATTGCTGAAATTTATGATCTGAATTTTGTTTTGAGGTCTGAAATCAAATCTAAGATCTGTTTTGAGATTTGAAATCAGATCTGAAATTTGATTTAAAATCTGAATTTTGCATACGAGTTAACATGGGTAGACCTAATTAGAATTGTAATGAGATTACACGTAAGATTTTCAATTAGCACATGATGTAATCAAATCAATTAGAGCGGTTGATCACATCGAGTTAAGGAGTTGATTCATATTAGGTACAGAGTATCCAAGATCAAATCAATAGTTGTAGGCGATCGAATCGATTAACTTGCATGTGGCTAAACTGATTAACCCACAAATCTAATTTGGGCTTAGTGGCTTGAGCCTTAATCACTAAAGCTAACCTAATTTAAAATTGATTGATCAATTGATGTCTAAGATAAGTGATTGATCAGTGGTTACTTAACAAGAGCCTCCTACCAATCTTCACTTATCTACCCTATTTGATTGACTATTTTGAATTTGGGTGCTTGGTGATTTGAGCTCTGCCCATGTCCACTTTGATTAAATAATTTGCATGACGTATGAATAATTTAAGAGATCTAAATTGAAATCTCCTCACATAAATTAAGTCTAGCCATCTTCCATCTTTGTAGTTGTGTGGGTCTTTCTAATGTTGACTGTTCTCAGCTTGATATAGTAGCTCAGTTGTATTAAGAAAGATGCAACCACTCTATAACATGAGATGTTCCAGGGTAAGGATAGGTTCGGCCCAATAACTGTCAGGTGAGAGATCCAATGATGGCCTTAACCTACTGATATATGGTGGGTCTGACTTAACTAAGAAATAGAGTCAATAACTGTCAGCTGAGGTTTCAGAAATTAGAGATTGGTGATCACTATAATTTATTTAAGAAGCATTGGACAATAGTTGTTTACCTATTGGTTGACCCATTACTAATAACTATCAGGTGAGGGGTGGGCAATCGATAGAACCGTAGTACCCACTAGAAACTTGAGTCATGTAGATTTTCATTTTTCCACTCGAAGAGTGTGGAAGATTTGAGGTGTTGGCAGTCGAAGCTTTGAGTGGACTCTTTTGCTTTTCTGAGGCTACAGGGTTCTTTGAAATAAGGCCATGTTGGGACTTATCTTGAGCTGTGTGCTTGATGGAATGAAGGGTCTTGATGCCATATGCCATCATGGCTGTCCTCCAAGAGGCATGATCCAAGAGGGTGATTGGATGCATGCATTTATAAAGGACATATGCTCACCTCCTTTTCTCAAGGGGGCATCAAGGTGTGCAGATTGTTTGGTAGGATGATGGGATATTTCGATGGCATTGATCTGGATGATATTTTGATGTCCAGTAGGATGTTGACATGTGGACATCGAATAGACCATCCATCCGAATCGCCACCATAAATGGGCCATACTATAAAGGACATAGGGGTGGGATCCGTCCGTTGATTCCCTATTTTGTAGAGTTGGAGAGAGAGAGTGATGCTATATATATGGTTGCTGTCTTTCTTCTATTTAGGTTGTCGGTGGGTTATTCTTTCTTTTTCCTTTTTTCTTTTGCTTCTCATTTGCTTCTATGGCTTCACTGCTAGGAAAACCAATGGAATAGGGATTCATTGATTCAAAATCACCTGCTCAAGCTTTCGAGGGTTTTACCATATAGGCGCTTGGGGCTCCTCAAACTCCAAACATGTTAAGTCCCTTTTGGAGGATGGAGATCTAAAGTGAATTCTGAAGAAGTACGGGATCCAAAAAAATATAGTCCTTAAAGTGCCCAATCTTTCTGATAGGGTTACTTTTCTCAAGAGAATAGAGTAGTCTTGTATGAGGAGGTCTTGAGGCCAGCCTTGGGCTTTCGATTCTTGAGATTTTCACCAAACTACTCAAATGGTATCAGCTCAACCCAATCCAACTCACCCCCAATTCCTGACAGATGGCAACTGAGTTCTTCTACTTTCTTCTACGTTGGGGAATACCTCTCCAATGAAGCTATTCCGAGCATTCTTTCAAGTAAAGGTGCACCCTCGAAGTAGAGCTGGTGGCCTACCTCTCCGTAGAAGGACATTACCAATTTCTCTTTGCTCCCTCTTCCATTCACAAGTGAAAGAGTCAATTTTTCTTTGCATCCTCCCCAACTTCATGGGATTTCCTGACTGAGTGGTGGTCATTGATGAAGTCTGTGCTATTGGAGCTTTTGAAGTTGATTGAAGCAAAAGACACTACAAGAAAAAGGTTTTTTTGTGATGGATCTATTTATGACAGCGGATTTACCGTCGCAAAAAATTTATTTGTGACGACAAGAAATCTTCGCGAATAAGATGTAAATTTTAATTACTATTTGCAACGACAATCAAATCTTGTAGTAAAAAATAGAGTTTTTACGACGGCAATATACCGTGGTAAATAATCTATAATTTTTATGATGATAATAGATCATGGTAAATAATTTATAATTTATATATATATATATATATATTTTTTTTTTTTGAGATGGCATTTTATCATGATAAAAAATTGATCCATAATTTTTTTTTTGCGACGGTATTTTGCCGTGGTAAAAAACCTCTCGCCTACGCTTTTTAAATCGCACCCAAGCCTTTTTTTTTTGTGACGGCATTGTGCCGTGGTAAAAAAAAAAAAAGTAAAACCCCATCTGCCACCCGCGCTCAACTCTCAGCTTCCCCTCTCCCACCGTAGTCTCCTCTCCTCCTCTCCAAACCCTACTGCACCTCCTCCCCCTCTTTGCTCCAAACCTCCCCACCTCTTCTGCCCCGACGTGTCGATCTCTCCCTCCCCCCTCCCCGCGATCTCCCCAGTGCGCCTCTCCCGCGACGTGCCCCCAATCTCCCTGACGTGCCCCTCCCCGTGGCGTGCCCCAGCGTGCCCCCCAATCTCCCCAATGTGCCCCCCCGCGGCGTGTGATGTGCCCCTCCTCGCGGCGTGCCCCCGGTGTGCCCCCCGATCTCCTGTCGTGCCCCCCCACGGCGTGCCCCCGATCTCCCCTACGTGCCCCCCTTCCCCGATCTCCCCGACGTGCCCAGCCCGATCAGGTACGATCCCTCCCTCTCCTTCTCCCTCATCTTCCCACCGCCTTGGAGGGGCTGATCTCCAAAAGTCCTCTCCCTCATCTTCCCAGCGCATGTGGTGCAAAAAGAAAGGAAATATCAAACATTGTTTAGTTTTTTATTCCAAGCTTTCCTACTGGTCCGTTATTTTCCAAGTCATACACTACCTTTAAGCCTATATAAAAAGGGAGGCAGTTTACATCAATCTTTGTCCATGTTTTTTCATGCACTAAGTCCCTCACTCTTTGTCCATGTTTCTTAGCTTTCCCACCAATCCTGAGTTTTTTCATGCAATAAATCCCTTAACCTTTGTCCATATTAGTTAGCCTTCCAATTGATCCCCATTTTATGCCATGAAGTAAATCCCTTGAAAAGGATTTAAGCAAAGCCTACTGTTTCGGGATTATTTTTCCTGGCCTGGGGGAGGTTGGACGTCAACATCAGAGAGGTCCTTTGATATTTTGACATAATTAGTTTTGTATGAACAATAATTTCTTCAGAGAAAAGAATGAGGGCCAGGGTGATTAATTTGCTTTTATTATGCTAGTATGTCATGTCATATATGTAAATGAGATTTGTCAGTGTATTTTTCTTTTTCTTTTGAAAGGTCTAAACTTAGACCCTCCTCCCAGTGACTGCATTTGCTGCGGTATGGAGCTCAGTTCACGCATCCAAAGACTGCGTGGTTCATCCATCATTAGAAAAATACTTATGCACAAAAATAATTTTACTCAAAAGTTATAATTCTGAAGCATTAGAATCTAATGTTGATGAAAGTTGACATGCAAGTGCAAAATTGTATGTATATGTGTTATATATATGAAGCAGGTGGGGAGAGAACTAATATGAAATCAAAGTAGATGAAGAGAGAGATATGCATGAGTATGAAACAAAGATTTGGAGTTGTGCATGACTTAAAAAGACTTAATATATCCTTAGTAGCACATGTAAAAAATCGCATGCATCAAGATTTAATATATCCTGCTTAAAGTTTACTTAGTATTTTATTCTTCTTTTATTTTAGAGACCATCTTCATATTACTAAGAAGTTTGTATCTTTTTTGATATTTATCCTCATAAATTTTATTCTTTTGTAAATTTTATTTTTTTTGATATTTATAAAAAAATTATTGTATATGATTTTCAAAAATATATAACGATAATAGTATCAGTGGATAGTATTATGGATAAAAGTTGGATTGATTTGCGAGAAAGGACTTCACCTATAAATATTGAGGGGGTCAATAAATTTTTAGACTTTGCATATGCTAATCAGACAAACAATGCAAAGATTTATTGTTTGTGTAAAAAGTGTAAAAATTATTTTCTTAAGACCGGCATATAGTGAAACAACATATTATTACAAAAGATTTCTTGACGACATATAAGATTTGGACTTATCATGGAGAGACGTACTATTCTACTAGGTCTAACCAAGACTGTGGAAGTAGAGATTTTTTTGATACGAAAGATGATATGGTTAGAATGATACAAGAGGAATTGGAATCTTAATGTCAAATGACAATATGGAATTTAATCATTTAATGGAGAATGAGGGTCATGAGGGGTCTAATCAAAAAATAAAAAAATTTTTACACTTCTTAAAGATGCAGAATGTCCACTTTATTCAAATTGCACGAAATTCATCTCACTGTCATTTATTGTTCGATTAGTATTTGAAAGTGCTAAGTGGATGGACAGATAAGTCATTTACATTGTTACTAGAATTGTTGAATGATGCATTTTTAGAAGGAGTATGTTTGCCAAATTCATATTATCAAGCAAACAAAATCACCATGGATTTGGGTTTCACTTATGAGACATGGGATGCATGTCCAATAATTGCATGTTGTTTAGAGGCAAAGATGAAGGACATGATAAATGTCAAATATGTCAGAGTTCTAGATACAAGAATTTATAGAAGATTCAAATGATGATACTACTAAGAATAGTCAGATTGCTGCAAAACAAGTCGGTACTTTCATTGAAGTCGAGGTTGCAGAAGTACTTATGTCATCAAAAACTACAGAGTTAATGAGATGGCATGAGGAGGAACAAATAAAAGATGGTGTTCAAAGACATCCTGCAGACTCAATTGCTTGGAGAACTTTTGATGAGCGAAATCCATCCTTCACTGTAGATTGTCGAAATATTAGACTTGGTTTAGTAGCTGATGGATTTAATCCATTTAGATCAATGTCTATAGCTCATAGCACTTGACCTGTTTTCTAATACCATATAATTTACCACCATGGATGTCTATGAAACAACCTTTCTTTATTTTTTCTGTGCTTATTGATGGGCCAAAAGGACTGGGCAATAAGATTGATGTTTATCTACAATCATTGATTGAAGAACTAAATGAATTATGGGAGAGAGGGGTACTTACGTATGATGCATCAAAAAAAGAGATGTTTCAACTTCATGCTGCATTATTATGGACAATCAATGATTTTTCTGCATATATAAATTTGTCTGGATGGAGTACAAAAGGTGAACTTGCATGTCCTTCTTGTTACAATCAAACAGAATTAATATGGTTGTCACATGGTAGGAAATTTTGTTATAAAGGGCATCGATGGTTCTTACCGAATACCCACAGATTTTGAAGAGACAGAATATCTTTTAATGGTCAAAGAGAATACAAAGGAAATCTGTTAAATTATCAGGTTCTGATATACTAAATCAATTGAATGGAGTGCTCACAGAATATAAAAAGGAAGACCTTGTAAAGAGAAAAAATTGAAGAAAATCAAAAAGGCACTTCTGATGGAAAAAAATCTGGATGGAAAAAGAGGAGTATATGTTTTGATTTACCATATTGGGAGCATAATTTGATTCGGCATAATCTTGATGTCATGCACATTAAGAAGAATGTATGTGACAATATATTTTGGACAATATTGGGGGTTGCAGAAAAATCCAAGGATAATTTAAATTCTCGATATGATATGCAAGAAATGGTATAAGAAAAGTATTACATCCACAACAACGAGTGTCTGATAAAGCTTATTTGCCTCCAGCTTGTTTTACAATGTTCAAAGATGACAAAGATATCTTCCTAAAAGTGCTAAAAAATATCAGGTCCCTGATGGTTATGCATCTAATATCAGTCGCTGTATACATTTAAAGGAGCATAGTATTTGGGGATTAAAAAGTCATGACAATCATATTTTGATACAACAGTTACTTCCTGTAACTGTATGCAAAGCATTATCTAAGGATGTGGTTGAGGCATTGATTGAGTTAACAAATTTCTTTAGACAATTATGCTCAAAGGAGAACAAGATGGCTGATCTAGAGTATATTCAAGGTCGTATTGCTTTAACACTTTGCCATCTTGAGAAGATCTTTCCACTTTCATTTTTTGATATAATGGAGCATTTACCTATACATTTAGTAAAAGAGGCACTAATTGCTGGAGCAGTGCAATTTAGGTGGATGTATCTTATTGAGAGGTAATATTATTTGTATAAAATGAAGCACATCATACTCTTTCAATTTGTTTGTTGTTATATAAATTTTATCTAATTTATATCTATATAGGTATCTACTTACGCTCAAATTTTATGTGCATAATCGAGCTCATTCGGAAAGCTCAATTGCCAAAGGATACCTGATGGAAGAGTGTATGAATTTTTGTTCAAGATATTTACAGGATGTTGAAACTAGATCAAATCAATCGATTTGAAATAATGATGGTGGAAATAATTCAAGTCATCCCATGGAAAGGGAGCCAAAATATATATTGATGAAGTCACATGGAGCAAGCTCATCATTATGTGCTGCAAAATATTGATGCCATAACTCCTATTCGAATGTAAGTTTTATAATCAACTTGTAAGATATACTAATAAATTTATACTTATTCAAGGTATTGTTTATAATATTTATAGGAAGCACATTGAATATTTAAGAAGATAAATACCTCATTCATCAGATGATCAAATTGAAAAGATCCATGTATCAACTTTTCACACATGGTTGATGGAGCATGTAAGTAATCATATTTAATTTTTTCTAACAATTCAAATTCAAAACTTTTATTTATCATTGAATTTTTATATAATTGAAAAGTTTATATATTAAATTGAATATAGGTAAGAACATCTGAAATTCAATACTCAGATGAAATTCAGCATTTTGCTAGAGGTCCAACCAATTTGTACGATGTTATGGTGGATATATCATCAACGGCTTTTGATTTCACAAACTTGATAAGGATAACAAGAGAACCACTCAAAGCCATGGTATTGTTGTCAAGGCACATACAAGTATTGGAGATATAACTTATTATGGAAGATTGATAGATATTATCAAGATTCGATATACCAATGATATGCAATTTGTGCTATTTAAATGTGATTGGATTGATGATATCAAGGGAAAGAAGATAGATGAGTTTAAGATGACACTTGTCAATTTTAGTCATCTTTTATATAATGACAATGATATTTCAAATGAACCATTCATTCTAGCAAGTCAAGCAAAACAAGTATGTTATATTTCAGATCCTGTAGAATCAGGATGGAGTGTTGTTCTCAAGATGATAGTTAGAGATTTGTTTGATATGTACTCAAAAGATGGTTCAAATAATGTTAAATCAGTACCTCAAGCAGAGCTTTTAACGAGCAACATTTAGATGAGACAATATATACTCGTGATGATGATGTTCATTGGGTGAGAGAAGGTGTAGATGGAACAACTGTAGATGATATGAGATCCATCGAAGATGATGTTGAGATGGATGAAGATGAATGACCATTGTTAATTATAAAATTTGTATGTAAGTTATTATTGTTCATTTGTTAGTTAAATTCTGTATATTTACTTTTTATATTTACCTTTTGTTAGTTAATATTGTTCATTTGTTAGTTAAGATGAAGATGATGCTTACTTTTTATATTTTACATATAGGATGGCTCCAAAGAGGATACGTGGTGTATCTATGTTGGATAGATTACAGGCTTATTCATCATTTCAGTCCAATCATGATGAGTCACAGCAACAATCACTTACAGCATATAATACTCAGCCATATAGACAGCGATCAGAGACTATATTATCTCAGCCACAGTCATCAGATGTTGCAGGTAAAATCACTTATTCTACTTATGTAAAGTTAAAATTATTATACTATCTTATCTGATTATTGTATTTGGATACTAATTAGATAATTCGAGTCTGTCAACTTTAGATGAAGAGGTCGAGGCACGGCTCACGGTATTGAGTTTTGGGGCACGGGTCAAAAGCTTTCTTTGGTATTTGATGCTCATATGCAATCTTGTGGGTCCAATGCAAGTAAGTTCAAGAGTCAATTAGGGGTAATAGCGAAAAATGGGACATATGTTCCATTGACATATGCATCTTGGATAGAAATGCCCCAATATATTCTAGATCACATTTGGAAAGAAGTGCAGGTAAAATATATTTATAAGTTTTGTTTTATAATTATGTATTTAGTTGTAGATTATATTTGGAAGAAGATGTAAAATAAGTACTCTTGTCTTTTATATTCATACATTTTATATGATTACTAACTTTGTTAAATTTTAATTTTATAGGACAACACAGATGCCCCTAGTGAATATAGAGAAAATTGTTTAAGATCGGTTGGTGAGATGTGGAGGAATTGAAAGTCTTATATCAAGCATCATTACTATGATGAGCACTAGAGGGAAGAAAATCTTATCTCTAGACCTCCTCCGCATGTGAAAGCTGATCAGTGGGAGATATTTGTTCGTTATTGGGACAAGAAGATGTCGGTACTTGTTCTTTTGTGATTAATTTTTTTTTATGTAATAAAATTATATATTATATTTTTAATTATATTAATAACTTTTGTAGGCACAGTGTGCACGAAACAAGAATAACAGGATATATTGGGAGGCTTGCATAAGACAGGGAGAACTTCATTTTCTGTTATTAGAGCAAATGTATATTTAAAATATTATAAGTTTATATTAAATATAACTCTACTGTAAATTTTTGTGTATATCTGGATTATTTATGTTAATAGATGGAAGTAGAGGGATTAGAAACAGATCGACTAAACGTGTTTATTAGGACACGTACTTCAAAATAGAGTGTCATTGATGGGATGCACAAGAGTATATTGTAAGTGCATAATTTAAATTCTCTTTATATATAGTATATTTTATATATTAATATCAATATTATAATTTTTATTACAGGAGGAGATGAAACGACGACTTGAGAAGGTACCTGAGGACGAGCGCACACCAGAACTAAAAAATCGTATCTTTGTGGAGGTGATGGGAGAAGATGGACATGAGGATGCGTACTTGGAGTTCGAGCATGACAAAGCAACGTTTGCATTAGCAATCTTATCAGGCACCATCAGAGGAGACCATTAGGAGGATTCGGGATGAGCTTCGACTGAGTTTGATGACAAGATTTCTATTTGGAGGCACAGCTCCATTAGATGCGTGCTCAGATGGCGAGTGGATATTTTGCGCATAGCCAGTAGGTACTCCTTGTTCGGTGCCATCCAGTTGTGGGCAGGTATGATTTATTTATTTAGTTAGATTTATATTTTATATTAATTGGTTGTTATTTATAATTAATTTTACATCTTTCAATTTTTGTAATATATAGGTTCCAGATGCATCTAGTGCTCACCAAACACATGCATCGAAAAATGAGAGATTCACTCAGATGCCTGATGAGGTTTGTGATAATATTCTTATTGTTTGGATTTTCTTTCGAACTATCATTTTTAATAATTTTATCATTAAATAAAAAATATTTCAAAATAGTTGTCCAAATGTCCTTCTAAAGAAAACATAGGCGGTATCAATTGCTTAAGGTGCATTGCTTAAGGTCATATAGCAGTTGGATTTGTTTACAAGTACATAATAAGAGCAAATATAACACCTAAAGAAGATGGGTCTTTAAAAAAAAATGCAGAAATTAGATAGTGTCAACAATGAAGAAGTACGTAGAATGAAATATTTTCAACCGTTCTGTCATGCAGAGGACGTACATTGAGATCGATACAATCCAAGGATGTATTGTGAGTGGCCTCTGGTGTCCTCCTTATCACAGGAGCTGGTTGTTTATTTGGTCTATCATCTTCCAAAATGGCACTTGCATTGCTTTTCCTTGCAGGAGTTTGAACCTTGTTGTCCTCTTTAGGTAGCAACTTTTCATTTGTGGTTGGTTTTCTTTGAGGAACCTGCAATTTTTAATATCAGAATACTAAGATCAACTTCTGATGAGGATGGTAGAAACATCTAATGTTGCCATAAGTTAATTATAATTATTTCTCTTTCCTTTTCTCTTATTAGTGGTGGTGAGAACGAGATTAACTGTAAAATTTGACAGACAAGTAGCAGATGATTTATCTAGGTTCATGCAAACTAGTGTGCCAAAGTAAATAATATCATCAAATTCAGAAAACTTTTTAAGCAATCAGTGAAACATTATATGGATTTTTAGCTATGAAGATATTCTATTTGATCACTAACCAACTATTCACAGATCCTTCTTACATTTTTTTTTTTGTGGATAAAATAGATCCTTCTTACTTTAACATTCTCTGGCATAATAAGAAAGTGCCATTTGTGTCTTGCTACTTCTTGCACTGGATTTTGAAAGCATGGCTGAGAATGAAATGCAAATGCAACAGAGGTTCTTTCTAAATTTCCAAATCAGGTTTAGCCTCACTCTTTGCTGCCCTTGGATTAGAATTATCCCTCCCTTTCAGCTCCACATTCCCTTCCCAGCTCTTTCTCAAAACCTTAGGCCCTGATTCAAACCCTGGCACCAAATTTCCAATCAAATTTCCACCAGATGGCTTCTTCTTAGCCGTGGTTGCCTTCAAAACAGAAGCTGCCCTCTCAAATAAACCCAACTTTTTGGTAGTGGGTGCTGGTCTCTCTGGCCCTTTAACTTTTGTCTGCTGCTTAACTCCATTGGAGAACTACTCAAATTATGTGGGTAATGAGTAACAGCTTGTTGGAGATGAAGGAATTGACTTTGAACTCACCGATTTGGATCTTACATGGATAGCTGCCTTCTTCTCCAATACACTGCTTACTGATGATTTTGAGAGTGAAGAGGTTGACCTACTGAGCAATGCCTTCTATGCAGCAACTTTGATTAACATTAGAGAAGAAATGTTGGTGTTTCCGTCTAATTCACCCATTTCTTAACCAACGTTTCTGCACAGCAATCAAATACATGTTTGTACGTTAATAGATTTCCTTTTTGTTGCATATAATATACAGGGATGACTTTTTCACCACTCCAGAATTCGATGCAAACTCATGTGTTTTCTGCGTCAAGTATGTCATATATTTTGCTGTTGTTTTCTTTTCTTTTTTGTTTTACCTTTTTTTTCCGATTTTTACTTGTTGAGATCATTGCAGTTCTTTGAAATGGACAAAATTCTCTCTCCTTTTAGTGTGACGGGCTGTATTATTTTAGTTGTTTAGAGGATCCTGGATCCTGTGAAATAAAGGTCACAAGCAGACCCCACTTGGTTTTTTTTGATGAATTCTATTCACACATAAAAGTCATGGTTGATATATTACATGTTCATATTGTTGGCACATCCTTTGATACAGGAAGTTGGAATTGCATGTGGATTACATTATAATCTTTGTTCTAAAAAATTATTTTTATTGATAATCTCATTTTATATTTTTTATAATAATTTATTAAATTAATATATATTTTTTATTTATTTTTAAATTTAGGTACAAGTTCATGAAATGAAGCAAGCAAATTTTTTGCTCTGTTTTACTTTTTATTGTATTTTGAATAATGAATATGTACTTGAATACTTATATTATATTTGAACAAAATCTAAATGAATTTTTAATATTAGATAATGCATTTTAAGTTATTTTTGGTTGAGTGGATTTATTTTCAATATTTGAGTATTATGCTTTATTTCCTCTCTAATTGATAAGCAGGTGTATCAATAATAGTTACAAGTTCACAGGCACATTTATATAAAAAAATAAAATAATAAATATAATTAATAAAAATATAATTTATATTTTTTGCGACGGTATTTGCAGTCATAAATAATGTATCGAAGATAATAAAAAAATTTTTTTGCTACCACTATTTACGACGGTAAAGTGCTGTAAAGAAATTTTTTTTTTGCTACCACTATTTGTGACGGCAAACGCTGTAAGAAAAAAATTTTTTTTGCTACCACTATTTACGACGGTAGAGTGCTGTAATAAAAAAATTTTTACTATACTATTTGTGACGGCTATAGTTTCGTAAAAATAAAATATTTATTTGTGATAGCAAAATATGGTGGCAAAAAATTATTTACAACGGCATCTTCCATCATAAATAAATGTTACAAATAATCTTATACGATGCCTTTTTGCGACGTCAGCAATTACCATCGTAAAAAATTATCGAAAAATTTTTACGATAGTATTCCACCATCGTGAAGTTTTTGCTACAGCCGAAACAACGACGATCCAAATATCGTCGCAAGGCCATCGTAAATATCTTTTGTGATGGCAAGTTATTATTTACGACAGAAAATAATATCATTCTAAAAAATATATTTTCTTATAGTGGGAGGTGATAGTGGGGGAGTTGAAGCAAGTTAGGGTGCTATAATATTCTGAGCTCCTCCACGAGGACCTCCTCAAAAGATTGTATTATGACAGTCTGCTCCTAGAGGTAAGCATCAGTACTTGGTGTTTGACCTTTTGACTATGGGATCGAATTGTTAGCTGCTGAGTTGGTGCAAGTTTGACATTCTCTTAGAAGGAGTTGTTTGGTCCTCTGAAGAGGAAGGAGAAGAAGAGGAAGAGGATAAACCTACTCTCCTCTCCTGAGGCTATATATCGTGATCGAAGTTACCGAGGCCGAGGCTACCAAGACTGAGGCTATTGGGCCCGAGGTGGTAGAGGTCACAATCAGTTGAGGGAGAAGCGATTGAAAAGGAAGCACGTTGGCTTCTCACTTGAAGTTGCCATGGTTGACGCAGTCCCTATTGGGGATGGTCCTTCTGACGTGACAGAATGAGATGCTCTCGCCCTCCCAAACATTTTATTGCCTTCCTTCGATGGTTCCACGCTGATGGTCAAGCCTACATGAATTTGTTGGGGGAGCTAATGCCTTCAGTCGAAGTGGTGAGACTAAGGTGCGATCCTTGGGGAGTGCCTCCGAGATGCTACCGAGGTAAAGCCTCAGCCTTGGCTCTTCTTTTGGTGTGCCTTCCTTCTAACTTGACGTTGGTTTTTAGGAAGTCTTCACGATATGCACCTTACTTTAGCAGGTCTGACATCTAGATGAAGAAGCTTGCCAGCTTCACTATCATCTTCGAGCAATCGAAGGGGAGCGAGACAGAGCTGAGAAAGGGTTGTAGTCTATATTGGTGCAATCAAAGGAACATCTTGCCGCATAGAAGTCTCGAGTAGATGTCGTGGAGGCAGCCTTAGGAGAGGCCAAGACTTTCCTACAGGAAGTTAAGAAGAATCTTTGAATAAAGGTAGCCTAACTCCAGGAGAGAGAAGCTGAGGTTACATGTGTGCAGGACCAAGTAGCAGGGCCGAAAGAACTGTGAACCAAGCCAAGGAGGAGGTAGCGTAGGCGAGGGCAGCTCAAACTCGGTTAGTGGATGACATCGCAGCCATCGAAGGCCGTCTTGCAGAAGCTATTTTCAAGGGTACAGAGGATGTCAAGCAAAGTGAAGCCTTCTATGAGAAGCTCCTGACATCATGCTAAGAAGCCTTTTTACTGGCTTTGACTGGTGTGAGAAGAAGATTGGGGCATAATTTCAGAACTTGATTTGAACCTCGTATCGGCACTAACCTCATCTTCTTCAAGCAATAGTTTGACCGATGCGGGGGAAGATGGGGATGTGGGGGGTGACACTAAGTCACACCCCTAATGAATTTTTTTTCTTTCTATAAACTTTGATTGATAGCACTTTATAATCGTAGGAGAAGCCATTGGAAATGAATGAATGCCCCTTTTATTTGTTTAGCTTCTTTCTTTTCTCTTTCTTGTGTGTGTGTCCTCATCTTGGTTCCTTTGGCTTGGACAGAGATGAAGTTCACCATGGAAGAGCTATTGGCTGGTTTACTGAAAGTGAAGAGAAGGAAGATTGACCACACTGAGGTGAGCCAAGGAGCGGGAGGATAGGATTCAGTTGTTCCCGGCTTCCTGGGCAATGCTCCCCTGGTTGACCCTTCTCCAAACACCATTGGGGATATCCCGTAGATTGAAGTGATGGTCAGTGTTTAGCCTATCGAGGATGATGAACCAATGTGTAAGGAGATTATTCTAGGCATTAATCCGAGCCAAGGTATGGGAGATTAGGGTTCAGTTGCTCCTAGTGTTCTAGGCGAAATCCTTCTAGCTAGGCCTTCTCTAGGTGCAGCCGATAGTGCCCTCCTGGTTGAGGTAGGGGTTAGGGGTAGTAGCCGGCCCATGGGGGCAGTTGAGCCGAGTTTAGTGAAGACTAAGGGAAGATTACCTGATGCAGAGCTACTTTTAGGTGCATCAGTAGTTCCATCTACCGATGTCGAAGTCTGGGCCAAGGCTTTAGGACCACTTATCAAGCCAAGGTTGGGATGTCTAGTTTTAGAGTGGTGTAGGTTGGAGGCCGAGGTACCACAATAAAATCTTTGACATTCACCACAGTCAAAGTCTTGGATACAATGACTGAGATATTTTGGGCTGCTAGCAAAGGGCCTGGAGACCAACCTGCCTAGGCAACTCCAGTAATTGCAATTGGTTCGATTGAGACTAAGAGGAGGCTGAGGAAGAAGTGGTCAACGTAGTGACCAGGATCATGGAAGCAGTTGCAGGGCCCTCCCAACATAAAATTAAGGCTTCGCCTTCCTATCCTTTGGCTGACCTTTCTCTTCTTGTTCCTCCTAGACAGGCCCTTCATCCTCTTGCTTCTAATTGGGCAGGCAAGGAAGTTGAGTCGGTAATCTTCAAGTACCATCGATCTTGAGAGATAATCAAAGAGCTAATACCTCCATAAGACAAAAAGTACTTAATCGATATGACTGATAAGGAGGTGCTCTTGAGTGCTGTTGCTGCTTAAATCGATGGGGTCGGAAGATGGATAGTTGAGGTTGGAAGACGGATGCCTGATCCTCATGCAGAGATACCGATGCTGGAGTGATCTGCAAAACAAGTCCCAAATCGAAGATTGTGGCTCTAGTGAGGACTCTTCGATGCTCAAGTTAGAAAAGCAGAGAATAAAGGAGCAGCAACGGATTATCTGAGAGGAATTTGATTGACTCATCTGGTCCTAAGGTTCTGATTGTTTACATAGAAAGATGGTAGACAGCTGGGTTGTTAGCTGTAAGATCGCATGATCCCGAGATTGATGGGCCATTGAAATTGCCATAGTGGATGAGATAATTCAGCCCTTAATCACTCTCGTGAGATTAGGAGAGACTGTTATGCCAGATCTTATTGTTTGGGATGGATAGCTGTCGTACATGATGAAAGGATAGGTCGGCTGAGGCAGCCCATGCACAGGTCGGATATCTAGCTTAGCAGGGAGACTGACTCCCCTGCTCATATGGCAGTCAGTGATTGTATTGCCGATCAGAGAACTTACGATATAATTTCGATCCGAGGTGTTCACGGTGACCACCGTAACACTGTCCTTGTTGTGATCCAGGTGGTGTGTCCAAGGCCCAGAGGACCAAGGCTAAGGCCAAGGTCCATCATTCATGAGGGCTTCATGGAGGCTTTAGGGCTAGTTGGGCCCTAGGTTGAAAGATTGTGGGCCTTTGAGTTCTTGAGGTCTAGGTTATGTGGGCCTTAAGGGACCAACTCTTTATGGGTCAGGTCTGGACCCAGGATAGGTGAGATTAGGTCGAGTCATGGGTGTACATGGCTTAGGTTAACCTAATCTCCCATAGAGTTGGTTAAGGGAGTTTTGGGTTTGGGTCACTTGACCCTGTGTTTATATATACATGCACTGTATAGGTTTGATTAAACCAAGAAATACGAAAAACTCTTTCTCTCAAGTCTCTCTCTCTTCTCCCTCTCTCTTCAGCTATTCTCCATGCCCCAGGAGCAAGAAACCCTAGGGTTTCTTGCCGTCGGTCCATAGAAGGCAGGAAAAGCAGGGGAGGCGCTAGGGTTTTGAGCCCCTCCCCCTTTATGCCGCCAACCATATTGCCTCTCCCTCTCTTGCAGCCATCTAAACATCAGGTCCAGGACTTAAATCTCTTGCTATGAGGTTGGTACAAGTTTATCTCAGATCTAGAGTTGATCTGAGGTCGTTTGAGGTGCGGGTGAGATCTCCATCAACAGATCTACAGGAAAGGCTGCAGCATGATAGATCTGCAAGGTTTGGTTCTATCTACCTTCTTCCCTATCTAGAATATCCCGATTCAAGATCTACAAATTGGAAGACCTCGGTCCAGGCCTGATCTGGTTGGATACCAGATCTTGGATTTTTTAGAGGTGATCTTAGAGGCGTTCTTCATCTGGAACGAAAGGCTGATAAAGAAGACAGCAACCAGGCTGATTTCGTCAAGGGCCTTCGATCGAGTCCAGAAGTCTCCAGATTTGTTCGTTGCTTGTTCCGCTGCACCCAAGGTCCATGGGAGGAGCTGGGATC
>NC_026001.2:88124108-88166730 GCF_000442705.2 Elaeis guineensis | reverse complement strand
CCAAAGGATACCTGATGGAAGAGTGTATGAATTTTTGTTCAAGATATTTACAGGATGTTGAAACTAGATCAAATCAATCGATTTGAATAATGATGGTGGAAATAATTCAGTCGTCCCATGAAAGGGAGCAAAATATATATTGATGAAGTCACATGGAGCAAGCTCATCGTTATGTGCTGCAAAATATTGATGCCATAACTCCTATTCGAATGTAAGTTTTATAATCAACTTGTAAATATACTAATAAATTTATACTTATTCAAGGTATTGTTTATAATATTTATAGGAAGCACATTGAATATTTAAGAAGATAAATACCTCATTCATCAGATGATCAAATTGAAAAGATTCCATGTATCAACTTTTCACACATGGTTGATGGAGCATGTAAGTAATCATATTTAATTTTTTCTAACAATTCAAATTCAAAACTTTTATTTATCATTGAATTTTTATATAATTGAAAAGTTTATATATTAAATTGAATATAGGTAAGAACATCTGAAATTCAATACTCAGATGAAATTCAGCATTTTGCTAGAGGTCCAACCAATTTGTACGATGTTATGGTGGATATATCATCAACGGCTTTTGGTTTCACAAACTTGATAAGGGATAACAAGAGAACCACTCAAAGCCATGGTATTGTTGTCAAGCACATACAAGTATTGGAGATATAACTTATTATGGAAGATGATAGATATTATCAAGATTCGATATACTAATGATATGCAATTTGTGCTATTTAAATGTGATTGGATTGATGATATCAAGGAAAGAAGATAGATGAGTTTAAGATGACACTTTCAATTTTAGTATCTTTTATATAATGACAATGATATTTCAAATGAACCATTCATTCTAGCAAGTCAAGCAAAACAAGTATGTTATATTTCAGATCCTGTAGAATCAGGATGGAGTGTTGTTCTCAAGATGATAGTTAGAGATTTGTTTGATATGTACTCAAAAGATGGTTCAAATAATGTTAAATCAGTACCTCAAGCAGAGTCTTTTAACGAGCAACATTTAGATGAGACAATATATACTCGTGATGATGATGTTCATTGGGTGAGAGAAGGTGTAGATGGAACAACTGTAGATGATATGAGATCCATCGAAGATGATGTTGAGATGGATGAAGATGAATGACCATTGTTAATTATAAAAATTTGTATGTAAGTTATTATTGTTCATTTGTTAGTTAAATTCTGTATATTTACTTTTTATATTTACCTTTTGTTAGTTAATATTGTTCATTTGTTAGTTAAGATGAAGATGATGCTTACTTTTTATATTTTACATATAGATGGCTCCAAGAGGATACGTGGTTATCTATGTTGGATAGATTACAGGCTTATTCATCATTTCAGTCCAATCATGATGAGTCACAGCAACAATCACTTACAGCATATAATACTCAGCCATATAGACAGCGATCAGAGACTGTATTATCTCAGCCACAGTCATCAGATGTTGCAGGTAAAATCACTTATTCTACTTATGTAAAGTTAAAATTATTGTACTATCTTATCTGATTATTGTATTTGGATACTAATTAGATAATTCGAGTCTGTCAACTTTAGATGAAGAGGTCGAGGCACGGCTCACGGTATTGAGTTTTGGGGCACGGGTCAAAAGCTTTCTTTGGATTTGATGCTCATATGCAATCTTGTGGTCCAATGCAAGTAAGTTCAAGAGTCAATTAGGGGTAATAGCGAAAAATGGGACATATGTTCCATTGACATATGCATCTTGATAGAAATGCCCCAATATATTCTAGATCACATTTGGAAAGAAGTGCAGGTAAAATATATTTATAAGTTTTGTTTTATAATTATGTATTTAGTTGTAGATTATATTTGGAAGAAGATGTAAATAAGTACTCTTGTCTTTTATATTCATACATTTTATATGATTACTAACTTTGTTAAATTTTAATTTTATAGGACAACACAGATGCCCCTAGTGAATATAGAGAAAATTGTTTAAGATCGGTTGGTGAGATGTGGAGGAATTGAAAGTCTTATATCAAGCATCATTACTATGATGAGCACCAGAGGGAAGAAAATCTTATCTCTAGACCTCCTCCGCATGTGAAAGCTGATCAGTGGGAGATATTTGTTCGTTATTGGGGACAAGAAGATGTCCGGTACTTGTTCTTTTGTGATTAATTTTTTTTTATGTAATAAAATTATATATTATATTTTAATTATATTAATAACTTTTGTAGGCACAGTGTGCACGAAACAAGAATAACAGGATATATTGGGAGGCTTCATAAGACAGGGAGAACTTCATTTTCTGTTATTAGAGCAAATGTATATTTAAAATATTATAAGTTTATATTAAATATAACTCTACTGTAAATTTTTGTGTATATCTGGATTATTTATGTTAATAGATGGAAGTAGAGGGATTAGAAACAGATCGACTAAACGTGTTTATTAGGACACGTACTTCAAAGTAGAGTGTCATTGATGGGGATGCACAAGAGTATATTGTAAGTGCATAATTTAAATTCTCTTTATATATAGTATATTTTATATATTAATGTCAATATTATAATTTTTATTACAGGAGGAGATGAAACGACGACTTGAGAAGGTACCTGAGGACGAGCGCACACCAGAACTAAAAAATCGTATCTTTGTGGAGGTGATGGGAGAAGATGGACATGGACGGATGCGTACTTGGAGTTCGAGCATGACAAAGCAACGTTTGCATTAGCAATCTTATCAGGCACCATCAGAGGAGACCATTAGGAGGATTCGGGATGAGCTTCAGACTGAGTTTGATGACAAGATTTTCTATTTAGAGGCACAGCTCCATTAGATGCGTGCTCAGATGGCGAGTGGATATTTTGCGCATAGTCCAGTAGGTACTCCTTGTTCGGTGCCATCCAGTTGTGGGCAGGTATGATTTATTTATTTAGTTAGATTTATATTTTATATTAATTGGTTGTTATTTATAATTAATTTTACATCTTTCAACTTTTTGTAATATATAGGTTCCAGATGCATCTAGTGCTCACCAAACACATGCATCGAAAAATGAGAGATTCACTCAGATGCCTGATGAGGTTTGTGATAATATTCTTATTGTCTGGATTTTCTTTCGAACTATCATTTTTAATAATTTTATCATTAAATAAAAAAATATTTCAAAATAGTTGTCCAAATGTCCTTCTAAAGAAAACATAGGCGGTATCAATTGCTTAAGGTGCATTGCTTAAGGTCATATAGCAGTTGGATTTGTTTACAAGTACATAATAAGAGCAAATATAACACCTAAAGAAGATGGGTCTTTAAAAAAAATGCAGAAATTAGATAGTGTCAACAATGAAGAAGTACGTAGAATGAAATATTTTCAACCGTTCTGTCATGCAGAGGACGTACATTGAGATCGATACAATCCAAGGATGTATTGTGAGTGGCCTCTGGTGTCCTCCTTATCACAGGAGCTGGTTGTTTATTTGGTCTATCATCTTCCAAAATGGCACTTGCATTGCTTTTCCTTGCAGGAGTTTGAACCTTGTTGTCCTCTTTAGGTAGCAACTTTTCATTTGTGGTTGGTTTTCTTTGAGGAACCTGCAATTTTTAATATCAGAATACTAAGATCAACTTCTGATGAGGATGGTAGAAACATCTAATGTTGCCATAAGTTAATTATAATTATTTCTCTTTCCTTTTCTCTTATTAGTGGTGGTGAGAACGAGATTAACTGTAAAATTTGACAGACAAGTAGCAGATGATTTATCTAGGTTCATGCAAACTAGTGTGCCAAAGTAAATAATATCATCAAATTCAGAAAACTTTTTAAGCAATCAGTGAAACATTATATGGATTTTTAGCTATGAAGATATTCTATTTGATCACTAACCAACTATTCACAGATCCTTCTTACATTTTTTTTTTTTTGTGGATAAAATAGATCCTTCTTACTTTAACATTCTCTGGCATAATAAGAAAGTGCCATTTGTGTCTTGCTACTTCTTGCACTGGATTTTGAAAGCATGGCTGAGAATGAAATGCAAATGCAACAGAGGTTCTTTCTAAATTTCCAAATCAGGTTTAGCCTCACTCTTTGCTGCCCTTGGATTAGAATTATCCCTCCCTTTCAGCTCCACATTCCCTTCCCAGCTCTTTCTCAAAACCTTAGGCCCTGATTCAAACCCTGGCACCAAATTTCCAATCAAATTTCCACCAGATGGCTTCTTCTTAGCCGTGGTTGCCTTCAAAACAGAAGCTGCCCTCTCAAATAAACCCAACTTTTTGGTAGTGGGTGCTGGTCTCTCTGGCCTTTAACTTTTGTCTGCTGCTTAACTCCATTGGAGAACTACTCAAATTATGTGGGTAATGAGTAACAGCTTGTTGGAGATGAAGGGATTGACTTTGAACTCACCGATTTGGATCTTACATGGATAGCTGCCTTCTTCTCCAATACACTGCTTACTGATGATTTTGAGAGTGAAGAGGTTGACCTACTGAGCAATGCCTTCTATGCAGCAACTTTGATTAACATTAGAGAAGAAATGTTGGTGTTTCCGTCTAATTCACCCATTTCTTAACCAACGTTTCTGCACAGCAATCAAATACATGTTTGTACGTTAATAGATTTCCTTTTTGTTGCATATAATATACAGGGATGACTTTTTCACCACTCCAGAATTCGATGCAAACTCATGTGTTTTCTGCGTCAAGTATGTCATATATTTTGCTGTTGTTTTCTTTTCTTTTTTGTTTTACCTTTTTTTTCCGATTTTTACTTGTTGAGATCATTGCAGTTCTTTGAAATGGACAAAATTCTCTCTCCTTTTAGTGTGACGGGCTGTATTATTTTAGTTGTTTAGAGGATCCTGGATCCTGTGAAATAAAGGTCACAAGCAGACCCCACTTGGTTTTTTTTGATGAATTCTATTCACACATAAAAGTCATGGTTGATATATTACATGTTCATATTGTTGGCACATCCTTTGATACAGGAAGTTGGGAATTGCATGTGGATTACATTATAATCTTTGTTCTAAAAAAATTATTTTTATTGATAATCTCATTTTATATTTTTTATAATAATTTATTAAATTAATATATATTTTTTATTTATTTTTAAATTTAGGTACAAGTTCATGAAAATGAAGCAAGCAAATTTTTTGCTCTGTTTTACTTTTTATTGTATTTGAATAATGAATATGTACTTGAATACTTATATTATATTTGAACAAAATCTAAATGAATTTTTAATATTAGATAATGCATTTTAAGTTATTTTTGGTTGAGTGGATTTATTTTCAATATTTGAGTATTATGCTTTATTTCCTCTCTAATTGATAAGCAGGTGTATCAATAATAGTTACAAGTTCACAGGCACATTTATATAAAAAAAATAAAATAATAAATATAATTAATAAAATATAATTTATATTTTTTGCGACGGTATTTGCAGTCATAAATAATGTATCGAAGATAATAAAAAAATTTTTTTGCTACCACTATTTACGACGGTAAAGTGCTGTAAAGAAATTTTTTTTTTGCTACCACTATTTGTGACGGCAAAACGCTGTAAGAAAAAAAATTTTTTTGCTACCACTATTTACGACGGTAGAGTGCTGTAATAAAAAAATTTTTACTACTACTATTTGTGACGGCTATAGTTGTCGTAAAAATAAAATATTTATTTGTGATAGCAAAATATGGTGGCAAAAAATTATTTACAACGGCATCTTCCATCATAAATAAATGTTACAAATACATCTTATACGATGCCTTTTTGCGACGTCAGCAATTACCGTCGTAAAAAATTATCGCAAAAATTTTTTACGATAGTATTCCACCATCGTGAAGTTTTTGCTACAGCCGAAACAACGACGATCCAAATATCGTCGCAAGGCCATCGTAAATATTCTTTTGTGATGGCAAGTCATTATTTACGACAGAAAATAATATCATCCTAAAAAATATATTTTCTTATAGTGGGAGGTGATAGTGAGGGAGTTGAAGCAAGTTAGGGTGCTATAATATTCTGAGCTCCTCCACGAGGACCTCCTCAAAAGATTGTATTATGACAGTCTGCTCCTAGAGGTAAGCATCAGTACTTGGATGTTTGACCTTTTGACTATGGGATCGAATTGTTAGCTGCTGAGTTGGTGCAAGTTTGACATTCTCTTAGAAGGAGTTGTTTGGTCCTCTGAAGAGGAAGGAGAAGAAGAGGAAGAGGATAAACCTACTCTCCTCTCCTGAGGCTATATATCGTGATCGAAGTTACCGAGGCCGAGGCTACCAAGACTGAGGCTATTGGGCCCGAGGTGGTAGAGGTCACAAATCAGTTGAGGGAGAAGCGATTGAAAAGGAAGCACGTTGGCTTCTCACTTGAAGTTGCCATGGTTGACGCAGTCCCTATTGGGGATGGTCCTTCTGACGTGACAGAATGAGATGCTCTCGCCCTCCCAAACATTTTATTGCCTTCCTTCGATGGTTCCACGCTGATGGTCAAGCCTACATGAATTTGTTGGGGGAGCTAATGCCTTCAGTCGAAGTGGTGAGACTAAGGTGCGATCCTTGGGGGAGTGCCTCCGAGATGCTACCGAGGTAAAGCCTCAGCCTTGGCTCTTCTTTTGGTGTGCCTTCCTTCTAACTTGACGTTGGTTTTTAGTAAGTCTTCACGATATGCACCTTACTTTAGCAGGTCTGACATCTAGATGAAGAAGCTTGCCAGCTTCACTATCATCTTCGAGCAATCGAAGGGGAGCGAGACAGAGCTGAGAAAGGGTTGTAGTCTATATTGGTGCAATCAAAGGAACATCTTGCCGCATAGAAGTCTCGAGTAGATGTCGTGGAGGCAGCCTTAGGAGAGGCCAAGACTTTCCTACAGGAAGTTAAGAAGAATCTTTGAATAAAGGTAGCCTAACTCCAGGAGAGAGAAGCTGAGGTTACATGTGTGCAGGACCAAGTAGCAGGGCCGAAAGAACTGTGAACCAAGCCAAGGAGGAGGTAGCGTAGGCGAGGGCAGCTCAAACTCGGTTAGTGGATGACATCGCAGCCATCGAAGGCCGTCTTGCAGAAGCTATTTTCAAGGGTACAGAGGATGTCAAGCAAAGTGAAGCCTTCTATGAGAAGCTCCTGACATCATGCTAAGAAGCCTTTTTACTGGCTTTGACTGGTGTGAGAAGAAGATTGGGGCATAATTTCAGAACTTGATTTGAACCTCGTATCGGCACTAACCTCATCTTCTTCAAGCAATAGTTTGACCGATGCGGGGGAAGATGGGGATGTGGGGGGTGACACTAAGTCACACCCCTAATGAATTTTTTTTCTTTCTATAAACTTTGATTGATAGCACTTTATAATCGTAGGAGAAGCCATTGGAAATGAATGAATGCCCCTTTTATTTGTTTAGCTTCTTTCTTTTCTCTTTCTTGTGTGTGTGTCCTCATCTTGGTTCCTTTGGCTTGGACAGAGATGAAGTTCACCATGGAAGAGCTATTGGCTGGTTTACTGAAAGTGAAGAGAAGGAAGATTGACCACACTGAGGTGAGCTAAGGAGCGGGAGGATAGGATTCAGTTGTTCCCGGCTTCCTGGGCAATGCTCCCCTGGTTGACCCTTCTCCAAGCACCATTGGGGATATCCCGTAGATTGAAGTGATGGTCGGTGTTTAGCCTATCGAGGATGATGAACCAATGTGTAAGGAGATTATTCTAGGCATTAATCCGAGCCAAGGTATGGGAGATTAGGGTTCAGTTGCTCCTAGTGTTCTAGGCGAAATCCTTCTAGCTAGGCCTTCTCTAGGTGCAGCCGATAGTGCCCTCCTGGTTGAGGTAGGGGTTAGGGGTCAGTAGCCGACCCATGGGGGCAGTTGAGCCGAGTTTAGTGAAGACTAAGGGAAGATTACCTGATGCAGAGCTACTTTTAGGTGCATCAGTAGTTCCATCTACCGATGTCGAAGTCTGGGCCAAGGCTTTAGGACCACTTATCAAGCCAAGGTTGGGGATGTCTAGTTTTAGAGTGGTGTAGGTTGGAGGCCGAGGTACCACAATAAAATCTTTGACATTCACCACTGTCAAAGTCTTGGATACAATGACTGAGATATTTTGGGCTGCTAGCAAAGGGCCTGGAGACCAACCTGCCTAGGCAACTCCAGTAATTGCAATTGGTTCGATTGAGACTACAGAGGAGGCTAAGGAAGAAGTGGTCAACGTAGTGACCAGGATCATGGAAGCAGTTGCAGGGCCCTCCCAACATAAAATTAAGGCTTCGCCTTCCTATCCTTTGGCTGACCTTTCTCTTCTTGTTCCTCCTAGACAGGCCCTTCATCCTCTTGCTTCTAATTGGGCAGGCAAGGAAGTTGAGTCGGTAATCTTCAAGTACCATCAATCTTGAGAGATAATCAAAGAGCTAATACCTCCATAAGACAAAAAGTACTTAATCGATATGACTGATAAGGAGGTGCTCTTGAGTGCTGTTGCTGCTTAAATCGATTGGGGTCGGAAGATGGATAGTTGAGGTTGGAAGACGGATGCCTGATCCTCATGCAGAGATACCGATGCTGGAGTGATCTGCAAAACAAGTCCCAAATCGAAGATTGTGGCTCTAGTGAGGACTCTTCGATGCTCAAGTTAGAAAAGCAGAGAATAAAGGAGCAGCAACGGATTATCTGAGAGGAATTTGATTCGACTCACCTAGGTCCTTGAGGTTCTGATTGTTTACATAGAAAGATGGTAGACAGCTGGGTTGTTAGCTGTAAGATCATATGATCCCGAGATTGACGGGCCATTGAAATTACCATAGTGGATGAGATAATTCAGCCCTTAATCACTCTCGTGAGATTAGGAGAGACTGTTATGCCAGATCTTATTTGTTTGGGATGGATAGCTGTCGTACATGATGAAAGGATAGGTCGGCTGAGGCAGCCCATGCACAGGTCGGATATCTCAGCTTAGCAGGGAGACTGACTCCCCTGCTCATATGGCAGTCAGTGATTGTATTGCCGATCAGAGAGCTTAAAATGCCTTACGATATAATTTCGATCCGAGGTGTTCACGGTGACCACCGTAACACTGTCCTTGTTGTGATCCAGGTGGTGTGCCCAAGGCCCAGAGGACCAAGGCTAAGGCCAAGGTCCATCATTCATGAGGGCTTCATGGAGGCTTTAGGGCTAGTTGGGCCCTAGGTTGAAAGGCTGTGGGCCTTTCGAGTTCTTGAGGTCTAGGTTATGTGGGCCTTAAGGGACCAACTCTTTATGGGTCAGGTCTGGACCCAGGATAGGTGAGATTAGATCGAGTCATGGGTATACATGGGCTTGGGTTAACCTAATCTCCCATAGAGTTGGTCAAGGGAGTTTTGGGTTTGGGTCACTTGACCCTGTGTTTATATATACATGCACTGTATAGGTTTGATTAAACCAAGAAATACGAAAATCTCTTTCTCTCAAGTCTCTCTCTCTCTTCTCCCTCTCTCTTCAGCTATTCTCCACGCCCCAGGAGCAAGAAACCCTAGGGTTTCTTGCCGCCAGGTCCATAGAAGGCAGGAAAAGCAGGGGAGGCGCTAGGGTTTTGAGCCCCTCCCCCTTTGTGCCGCCAACCATATTGCCTCTCCCTCTCTTGCAGCCATCCAAACATCAGGTCCAGGACTTGAAATCTCTTGCTATGAGGTTGGTACAAGTTCATCTCAGATCTAGAGTTGATCTGAGGTCGTTTGAGGCGCGGGTGAGATCTCCATCAACAGATCTACAGGAAAGGCTGCAGCATGACAGATCTGCAAGGTTTGGTTCTATCTACCTTCTTCTCTATCTAGAATATCCTGATTCAAGATCTACAAATTGAAAGACCTCGGTCCAGGCCTGATCTGGTTGGATACCAGATCTTGGATTTTTTAGAGGTGATCTTAGAGGCGTTCTTCATCTGGAACGAAAGGCTGATGAAGAAGACAGCAACCAGGCTGATTTCGTCAAGGGCCTTCGATCGAGTTCAGAAGTCTCCAGATTTATTCGTTGCTTGTTCCACTGCACCCAAGGTCCGTGGGAGGAGCTGGGATCGTGCTCCAATAGTTGGTATCATAGCCACGGTGGTGAGAAAGCAGTTCCAAACATGAGAAGTTGAAGATCCTAAGTGCTGAAAATTTTCAGCAAGGTACCATCAAGGTATATTCTACACTTCTTGATTTTATATTGCTTGTTTGGCTTGGATCTAGTCATGGGCAGCAACATGAAGGTCGATTTCGAGAAGTTTGATGGCAAGAAAAATTTTTTTATATGAAAAATCTGGGTGGAGGATCTTCTGGTGCAAACAGATCTGGATCAGGCTTTAGATGAGAAGCCTGAGGGAATGACAGATAGACAGTGGGCATCGTTGGAGAAGAAAGCATGCTCGATGATCAGAGGATGTTTGGCGGATGCGGCGTTGTATTCGGTGCTGGAAGAAAAGACTCCGAAGGGCCTTTGGTCGAAGTTGCATACCATATATATGGGAAAGAATATGTGCAACAAGCTAATGCTGAAGAAAAAATTGTACAGTCTTCGGATACAAGAGGGATCTGATGTGATTGGCCACATTCAGAGGTTCGACCAGTTGTGCACGGAGTTGATGAATATCGGGGTGAAGCTGGATTAGGAGGACAAGTCCCTGTTGCTTTTGTGTTCGCTGCCAGGATCATATGACTCTTTGGTGACTACACTGCTCTACGGCAAGGAGACTCTGAAATATGAGAACATGGTCTCGGTGCTGAGGTCTAATGAGCAAAGAGAAAAGTTGACCAGAGATCGAGCTCCCCAGGAGGGTTTGGTAGTAGGGGAGAGGACAGGTAGAGACAGAGGCAGAAGCAAGTCTAGGGGGCAGTCCAAGTCCAGGAAGGGAAAGAAAGAGATGAAATACTTCAAGTGCAATGAGTTCGGACACTTCAAGCGAGAATGTCCACTATGGAAGAGCAAGAAGGGAGAAAAAAGTGGCTTAGAATCAGTGAGTGCAGTTGCTGGGCAGCAGGTGGAGGATGATCTACTTGTGGTATCAGATGGTCACAGGCATTACACAGAGGAGTGGATACTAGACTCTGCATGCTCACATCACTACACACCACATAGGTCTTGGTTTGCAACATACACCAAGACAGACAAGGGATCAGTGACTCTAGGCGACAATCATCCTTGCAAGGTGGCTGGGATAGGGACAGTCAGGGTGAGGATGTTTGATGGGATTGTGAGGACATTGACAAATGTAAAGCACATCCCGGAGCTGGAAAAAAATCTAGTGTCACTAGGCTACTTGGAGCGCAGTGGATACAGCTTCAGCAGTAGGACTAGAAGCGGAGTATTAAACATCTCCAATGGAGCTATGGTGGTGATGAGAGGAAGAAGGTTGGACAATAATCTTTATCGCATGGAGGGATCTGTGGTGACCGGAGAGTCTGATGCAGCAGTTGCAGCACAGGACCAGCAGAGAGCTTACAGGATGTGGCACTACCGCCTAGGCCACATGGGTGACAAGGGGCTGAGGGAGTTGAGCAGGAGAGGACTCATCTCTGATCTGGAGGATGGTGCTACAGGAGAGATCTATGAGCCTTACTAGATGGAAAAACAGAGGAGAGTTCAGTTCAACATCAGTACAATCTGCAGTGCAGCCCCTCTGGAGTTAGTACACATGGATGTGTGGGGACCAGCCCCAGTTTCAGCTAGGAATGGGGTCAGATACTTCATGACCCTGATTGATGATTTCTCAAGAAAACTCTGGATTTACTTCATGAGAGAGAAGTCTGAGGTCTTCACCAAGTTCAAAATCTGGAGAGCTGAGGTGGAGAAGGAGCAAGGGAGGAGTGTGAAGTGTCTGAGGTCAGACAATGATGGGGAGTACACCAGCAGAGAGTTCCAGGATTACTATGAGGAGTGTGGGATCAGGAGACACTTCTCAGTTAAGGGGACTCCACAGCAGAATGGGGTGGCCGAGAGGATGAATAGAACACTTCTGGAAAAGGCACGATGCATGAGGTTGTAGGTAGGGCTTCCAAAGGCGTTCTGGGTTGACACAGTTGACGCAGCGGGTTACTTAGTCAATCGGTCACCTCACACTAGGTTGGATGGCAGGCTTCCAGAGGAGGTGTGGTCTGGGAGGATAGTTGGGCTGGGCCATCTACGGATATTTGGATGCACGGCCTATGTGCACATTGGAGCTGGTGAGCGGAGCAAGCTAGATGCCAGATCACGCAAGACGGTGTTTCTAGACTATGCACGAGGAGTTAAGGGATACAGGCTGTGGGATCCCTTGGAAAAGATGGTCATCATTAGTTGAGATGTGACTTTTGATGAGGAGTCAGTCCTACGGAGGCGAGCAGGAATGGAGGAGCAGTAGGAGCAGGAGGAGGTCCAGCAGGGCACTGCTGGACAGCTTACCTCTTTGATTTTGCCTCTTGCAGGTACTACAGGAGGACATGACATTCAGGTGGAGAACCTACCTAAGGTGTCTCCACAGGTGGAGAAGACTCGGACGGATGATCGAGACGAAGAGGTCCAGCAGGAGCGAGCTGGATCAAGGACTGATATCGATGTTGCCCTACACAAGCCCAAGAGGACCATCAGGCAATCGGACTGATATGGCTTCGAGGAGACGCTGTCATATGCCCTGATGACAGTGAATGGAGACCCATATACATATCAGGAGGCTATTGAGAGTCAGGACAGAGAGCGGTGGGTCCAGGCGATGTCCGAGGAGATGCAGTCTCTCCATCAAAACCAGACGTGGCGATTGGTGCAGTTGCCACAGGGGAAGAGGCCCATTGGCTGCAAATGGATCTATAGTCGCAAGGAAGGGCCTTCAGAGCAGGGAGGTATCAAATTCAAGGTGAGGTTAGTGGCCAAGGGATACTCCCAGAAGGAAGACATCGACTTCAGTGAGGTCTTCTCTCCCGTCGTCAGACATACTTCCATCAGCGTGTTGCTAAGCATTGTAGCAGCTCAGGATTTAGAGCTGGAGCAGATGGATGTCAAGAAGGCGTTCCTCCATGGGCATTTGGAGGAGAGGATTTACATGGAGCAGCCACCCGATTTCAGGGATCCAGGATCAGAGGGAAAGGTTTGTTTGTTGCAGAAGTCGCTGTACGGACTGAAGCAGTCGCGAGGCAATGGTACAAGCGGTTCGACTCCTATGTGCGCAGCATTGGACTTTTCAGATGCGAGTTTGATCCCTGTGTTTATGTTCAGTCTCTTGAGGATGGTTCTAGGGTGTTCCTACTCTTGTATGTGGATGACATGCTTATAGCATGCAAGAGTAGGAAGGTTATGTAGGATCTGAAGGCATCCTTATCTTGGAAGTTTGAGATGAAGGATTTGGACCCTGCAAGGAAGATCCTAGGAATGGAGATTTTCAGAGACCGAGCCCGGAGGGTGCTGCATCTATCTCAGGGGGCTACATACATAAGGTCTTAGAGAGGTTCGGGATGAAGGGAGCAAAGCCGACGGAGCTGCCACTTGCCGGTCACTTCAGACTCTCGAAGACCATGGCGCCATAGACTGAGGTGGAGGCTCAGGAGATGGAGACGGTTTCTTATGCTTCAGGAGTTGGGAGCTTGATGTATGTGATGGTCTGTTGTAGGTCAGACATCGCTCATGTAGTGAGTCAGGTTAGTAGGTTCATGGCGCAGTCTGGCAGGGAGCACTGGAGAGCACTGAAGTGGATATTCAGATACCTGACGGGTTCAGTTGGAGTTGGCATCTGCTACAAATAGCGAGAAGGTGCAGTGGGATACTCTGACATGTCCAGGGAGGCTCAGGGGCTGATTGGCGGTTATGTAGATGCAGACTTCGATGGAGATGTGGATACCCGGAGGTCTACGACAGGCTTCATCTTTAGCCTGTATGAAGGTCCTATTTCTTGGAGATCGAATCTGCAGTCTATCACGGCCCTATCCACTACAGAGGTGGAATACATCGGGCTGACAGAAGCAGCTAAGGAGGTAATTTGGCTGAAGGATTTGTTGACGGAGATGGGCCTTACTCAGGAGGCCATTAGAGTGCACTGTGACAGCCAGAGTGCACTTTTACTAGCACAGAACTCAGTCTATCATGCAAGGACAAAGCACATCGACATTCGGTATCATCGGATCAGAAAGCTTGTGGAGGATGGTGAGGTAGAGCTGGTAAAGGTACACACCAAGGAGAACCCAGCTGATGCACTTATGAAGGTACTTTCACGGGATAGCTTTCAGAGATGTGTTGAGCTGATTCGACTGATGGATAGAGTGGAGCTGGTTGAGGCCTTGGGACACCAAGGTGGAGATTGTTGTGATCCAGGTGGTGTACCCAAGGCTCAAGGGACCAAGGCTAAGGCCAAGGTCCATCATTCATGAGGGCTTCATGGAGGCTCTAGGGCTAGTTGGGCCTTAGGTTGAAAGGCTGTGGGCCTTTCGGCTTCTTGAGGTCTAGGTTATGTGGGCCTCAAGGGACCAACTCTTTATAGGCTAGGTCTGGATCCAGGATAGGTGAGATTAGGTCAAGTCATGGGTGTACATGGGCTTGGGTTAATCTAATCTCCCATAGAGTTGGTCAAGGGAGTTTTGGGTTTGGGTCACTTGACCCTGTGTTTATATATACATGCACTGTATAGGTTTGATTAAGCCAAGGAATATGAAAAACTCTTTCTTTCAAGTCTCTCTCTCTTCTCCCTCTCTCTTCAGCTATTCTCCACACCCCAGGAGCAAGAAACCCTAGGGTTTCTTGCCGCCAGGTCCATAGAATGCAGGAAAAGTAGGGGAGGCGCTAGGGTTTTGAGCCCCTCCCCCTTTGTGCCGCCAACCATATTGCCTCTCCCTCTCTTGCAGCCATCCAAACATCAGGTCCATGATTTGAAATCTCTTACTACAAGGTTGGTACAAGTTTTTCTCAGATCTGGAGTTGATCTGAGGTCGTTTGAGGTGCGGGTGAGATCTCCATCAACAGATCTATAGGAAAGACTGCAGCAGGATAAATCTGCAAGGTCTGGTTCTATCTACCTTCTTCCCTATCTAGAATATCCCAATTTGAGATCTATAGATTGAAAGACCTCGGTCCAGGCCTGATCTAGTTGGGTACCAGATCTTGAATTTTTTAGAGGTGATCTTAGAGGTGTTCTTTATCTGAAACGAAAGGCTGACGAAAAAGACAGCAACCAGGCTGATTTTGTCAAGGGCCTTCGATCGAGTCCAGAAGTCTCCAGATTTGTTCGTTGCTAGTTCTGCTGCACCCAAGGTCCGTGGGAGGAGCCAGGATCATGCTCCAATAGTCCTCTACTTTCGAGTCTAAGAATCAGGTGAAAAGAGTACTCTAAAAGTGCCTCAGATCCATTGCCATGCATTTCTGCCTTCACGCCTATCTTCTATATTTAAGGTTTATGATGTCAGCTTGATACGATCGATGCGGATGGGCGTAACTGATGGGACTACTCAAACGACAGTTCTCTAAAGATTTTAATTATCCTTGCGATAGCTTTTCATTTTCTTCCTCCTTTAAATTTGCATCTTGAAGGCCAGGTATCCACAGACCTCTCTTAGTGCTGGTTTCTCATCACGATTCCTTGGGACAGGATGGATTCATAGTGCGTGAAGAGACTAGAATAGATTCTGGCTCATAGGAGACTTATTGTGGTTTCGATTGTTGAAATAGAACTTGCAGTCAGGAAAGAAGATCAAGCTGCTCCTGCCATTGAGTCCACGTCCCCATCGTTGGAAGCCATGGTGTAGGATTCTCTGAGAAACATTTCGATCGTTGGAGTGCCGTCGGAGACAGCACTGAAAATGAACACTGAGGGATACTTTGAAAAGGATCCAATTGAGGTATTACTGGTGGAGAAGGCGATTGACAATCTGAAGAAGGATCTAGCGATGGTGATGGGAACTGGGAGATCTTCGGGATAGCGACTCCTTCTTGGCATCTTCTTGCATCTACCTCTCCTATGGGGTCTTCAGATCTGATGCTTCATGCTCCATCCGCAAAAGAGAAACTCTAATCCATGGCAGAGTATCTGAGGAATCTCTTGCCACCAGTCGAGAGGCTATTTCTTGATGAGCAAAGGGGGGAGAAGCAATTTGTCGATGCTTTGCGATCCCTTGCACATGTGGGCCAATACATGGCGAGCCTTGCCAGTTTCAATCTTGATGTTCCGATGATGGAGAAGGATGAGATCGACTTGCTAAAGTACTAATCTGAGTAGCTAGAAAAGAATAATGCTGAGCTGGTCAAAGAACTCAATTCCATTGAGGCCTTTCAGGAGGCCCAAGAGTCGATCTTCCATCGGAATGAAGAACTAGGTCAGGTCGAAAGGAAGATCATGGCCTTCGAGTGGCTTAAATCCAAAGATGACAAGAAGATAAAAGGTCTCGAGGAGCGGATTAGAACCCTCGAGAAACAAAAGTCTGAGGTTGAGAGAGACTATCGCCAGGCCCATGACGACATGGAGCATCTGAGGAGGGCACCTGAAGGGAGAAGAGGCTCTCCTCATTTGGAACCTCATCCTCGAAGGAGCCCCAATGGGGGTCCGTTCAAGAGGGCCAGAACTTTCGAGGGGACAAGTCATGGGGAGAGAGCTCCTCAAGAGGATGGGCATTCTGCTTTCAAGAGAGTTTAGACTTCTCCAGAGCCACTCTTAGGAATCTAGGAGGTTGGATCGGAGGTGGAGCACCCGAAGAAAAAGTTGGAAGAGAGAAAGGTAAATCATAAGCTTCTCTAGAATAAATTTATAGACCAGGGGATTTTACTTAAATGTGCTGAAAGCAGGAGAAGGCAGCTGAAAAAAGAAAGGGCTAAGATCATAGCCTAAGCTTGCAGGACAGTGTCTTTCATGGGCTTTGAGAAGTGCAAGTCTATTGCCCAGATGCACCTTCCTCCTGGCTTCATTCAGCAGCTTCAAATTGGTCATCTGGATGAGGATTTGTAGGTGGTGTTGTGGAATAACTTATCAAAGTTCACAATGACATTCCACTTTCCAGATGAGACGAAAAAGGCTGATGCAACCTTCCAGATTGAAGGTATCGTCTGCGTTAAGGAATACCATTCTACAGATGACTACCCTGGCGATCCCCTTGAGGAATGACCTTTGCTCTCTTCTTCTTTTATTTTTATGATCCAAGGTCCCTGGTCTTGTAATAAAATCTTCACAAGAATAAATGTAATCTTTTTTTTTTGATAAATATAAATCATGCTTTTTAATTATGTGAAAGAATTTAATGTATGCTCGGCCTTCGACTATAATTAGAAAAATTAGAGTTATGGCTCAGGTGAAGGCCTAGCCCATTATGCTTCGAGCAAGATAGGAGCCAAGCTGAAGGTAGGGTGAAAATTTGAGCCGACTCGAGTCATGATTAGAATAGCAAGAGATTATAATTTTCATTATGATCTGGGATAGATTTCCATACCTATCATACAACTTTTGAAAAATATTGGAATTTGCATTGTCTCCGTGTGGGAGCAGCTGGTGCATGTCTGTACGCACTCCTTTAAAAATGACGTAAAGTGCGATTCATCTGCCACTGGCATTGACTACCATATCGGCAATAGCAATCATATCCATTCGCAACCTCCACGCGCCGCACATATGTAAATCATCTAACGATGCACATCTCCTGCAATTAGTGTGCAGACAGGGTGCGACTTTTGATGGTCCCATTCAAGTCTAACGTTATTTAAAATCCTCAGATAGGATGAGACACGAACCTTGTAAAGTTGTGGTTGCCTTCCCTTTCATTACGAGTTCCTCTCTTCTTCATCTTTTCGTGGCTTTTCTGCACGAGAAAAAGAGATGGTCACCATAGAGCCTAACTTTGCGCCACTGGATTTCAAGTTAGAAATGACAGAGCAAGACATAATCATACTGCATAAACAGTATCAAATATCTCCCGCATTTCAACTTGAAGTTTCGAGACTAGATGATCGAGTTTACCATCCACCTCCAGGACGTATGGGTTTCTACGAGGAGTGCTTTTGAGCCGGGCTGAGGCTTTCTCTCCATCCATTTTTCATGGTGCTCCTCCAATACTTTGAGATATCACCATGCACAGTGGTCCGAATGCATGGCGGCATGTCTATGGATTCACCGTGATATGCATGTTGGTTGGGGTTGTACCGAATGTCACATTCTTCTGCTTTCTCTTTAGCCTCAAGCAGCATCCTGACTGGGTGGTGGTATGTGACTCCACAAAGGAAGAAGGATGGCTTTCGCTTGATATTTTTGGATATGCCTTCCACTGTGAATGGTTGGAAGCCAAGGTTTCTTTTCATCTCACAAGCATCAGGCGAAGACTAAAATTTTACTAGCTGGGGCAAGCCCCAGAGGCTTCATTAAAGGAGCCTTCAATGAACCAAACCCTAGAGCAGGAGATGGAAGCTCTGTGGGGCTTCAAGATTCCAGAGTTGAAGGAGTTGCTATTGGCTCAGATGTTGTTTAACGTCGGTATCAATCAAGTTGCTCCCCAAGGTATACGAGTAAACTATTGTGACCTTAATTCTTTTGGCTTTGTTCATCTCACAATTGGATCACCATGATGATTACAGAGCTAGAAGCTAGGAAGAGATTGAGCCCATCGAAGAGAGAGAAAAATCCTATGAAAAAGAGGTGGCAAGCCTGCCACCAGGTAGAACCTTTGGGCTAAAGTCAGAGACCCCACACAATCGACCTTGGAGATTGGGGAGTCTGAACCCTCCCCTCTAGAGGATTATGAGATTGTGCGGGTGAGAAAAGACTTGCCTATGATCTCTGATGTTACAGGTTACTGGATGGGTCATGTAGAGCAAGGCATGGACGAGGTGATTTTGAGCTTACCCACTCCTCCTAGCTCACCGACCTGACCAGCTTCATCCATAGCCGAATCTTCCTCGGATGTGGCTCCAGCCGAGGTTGCCAGTGCGTCTGGAGCTGCCCCACCTAGGTTGAAGCTTGAGGCCTCAGTGTTGAGGGATCCCATGCTGGTGAGTGAGCTACTCTCCGAACTACTCCTCCTCGCCGACGTGAGTGAGCTACTGGGCATCCCTCGGAGGGAGATGAGGAGAAGAGTCGTGGATTATCTCATTTGGATATGTTGGAATTTTCTCACTTAGCATCTGTCGTATGTTTATTTTTTACTTATAATTTTTTTTTTACTTACCAACTTGCTCATTACCTGAATGGGTATATTGAAAGTTCCCATGAGCTGGCCAAAGAGGTGAAAAAGTCTGGGCTCAAAGCCGAGATGCTCAAAAGATCAAGAGAGAAGGCCGAGAAGGAGGTCGGTGAATTCTCTATGAGAGCATACATTGCTGAAAGTAGAGCCGAAGATGCCGAGGCGGTATTGAAAAAGACTGTTGAGGAGAATTCTTATCTACTTAGAAAAATAAAAGAGCTGAAGACTTGCCTAGAGGCTGAGGAGAAACGAACAGTCGATGCCACTTCTAAGGCTATGGAAGACTTTTGGGCCTTTGAAAAGTATGAGAAAGAAAGAGCTGAATACTCCGCTGACACCTATGATGCTAGAAGGCAGTCTATTCGAGCTTGAGTTGCCATCAAATATTCGAATCTAGATTTGAATATTCTGGATGAAATTTGGGATCCTACCGCGGTGGATGTTTCAGCGGCCGGCACCTCAGATCCATGCACCGCCTCATAATTTTTGTATTTCTTCTCTTTTTTTTGGTGGTCCCTTTGGGATCATTTGTAAAAAAATTTGAAAGAGATAAAATGAAAAGAACCTTTTTTGCTATACTACGGCTAATGGACTTACTTATGCCAATCTAAGGCAATTCAATTTTGAACGATAACCTTATTTTGCTTCCTTAAATGTGAAAGATTATGGAGAATGATGGTTGATAACTCCACCCGATAAGGTCACACCTGGGAAACAGCATGAGGCTTGAGAAAATGCGCCATGTGGGTCCATTTCATTTTGCAAAGCATCATAAGGATTTATTCCTACTCTGGAGAAAGCGCATCAGTAACTGCTTGGCCATTAACTCTTGGAAAGCATTGATTGGTGATTGATGTGGTCGCTAGTGCCTATAAATAGGAAACCAAAGAGCAAAGAGATCTCCACTCCTCCTGCGGCAAGAAGTCCTTTTCTTCGACTGCTGCCATGTCTTCACCTTCGAACCTATCATTTTTGGAGCAAATCAAGCAACGAGTAAGAGAGCGGAATACCTTTGCAAGGGATGCCTGCCGAAGGTATTTAGCTCACGAAAGAGAGAGAGCTAGGCGGGCTGGCGCATCCTCTTCCTATGGGGCTCCCCCTTCTTCTAGAGTTGCCGCTTCAAGGATGACGCCAACGTCACTACTTCCTTCATTGGAGTATATTCTGCCTGCAGTCTAGGAGCACTACATTGTAGAGTTCTGAAATTCTGTAATGTTCAGGATGGAGATGCTTGACGTCACCGCCGCCACTTTTGTCCAGGGCTTTAATGATTGCAAGGCCCATCTGCAGGAGATAATGTCATATTTAGAACTCCACGGCATACAAACTGGCAGCACTGATGAAGAGGTGGAGGTCTCGATGGATGAAGATTGAATCAGCTCACTTAGATGGTGAGGAGGCGAGGTCCCTAGTGGATGAAGATCAAACCAGCTCACCTAGCCGATCTAATGTTCTATTGATTGCAGCAGAACGTCCCTCCTCATCCTCCCTTTTTTTTTTTCTCTCCATTTTCTCTCATCTTCCTCTTCTTTTTTTTTCCTTCCTCATTTTCTTCTCTTGATTGCAAGACACTGCCTGGAGCAATTGTCCTCTCTTTGTGAAGCATGTATCAACTTTTTCTTTGTAAAAGCTTTTATAAAATGAGATGCTTGATTTTTCATCTTCGAATTTGAATTTGTGAATTTTTGTGTGAATCTTGCTCGGCTCATCGAGAATAGCACAGACAAATGCTTAGATTGAATCTTGCTTGGCTTGTTAAGAATAGCACAAACAAATGCTTACAAATGCTTAGATTGAATCTTACTCGGCTTGTTGAGAATAGCACCGACAAATGCTTAGATTGAATCTTGCTCGGCTCATTAAGAATAGCACAAACAAATACTTAGATTGAATCTTGCTCGGCTCGTCGAGAATAGCATAGATAAATACTTAGATTGAATCTTGCATGGCTCATCGAGAACAACACAGACAAATGCTTAGATTGAATCTTGTTCAGCTCATTGAGAACAACACAGATAAATGCTTAGATCAGCGTGAGGAGATGCTCACTGCTTAGCTCAGCACAAGCAAAGATCTAGGTAGCTCAGCTTTAGCATAACTGAGGAATCATAGTAACTTATCTCAACACTAACCCCCTGCTCCTGGGTCTGAGGCAATGCTTCAAGTGAAAGGAATGTTGTTGAGATAATGCCTCTGGCCAGGTATTGTCTGTATTTTTTATTCTTCCTCTAGCATCCGATTGGTTGTCTTTTACAAGTGGCATCGTGTGTCTACAGTGATCTCATGCCTGTGGCATATAGTACTTCTCATCTTTTCGAGCGACTCGGACTCTGTTGGGATCTTGTAAGTTAGCCCTACCTCGAAATCGTTGAGGTCTTCTTGAGGGTCTGGTAAGTTTGCCTTCACGAGTGGTGTTGTGTGTCTGTGGCGATCTTGTGCCTATAGCATCTAGCACTTTTTGTCTTCGCATGAGAGGCATTGTTGTACTGGCGACGAGCTTGTGCCTATGGCATGCATTCTCAATGGCCTTCTGAGGGTCAGATTAGTTATTCCTCATGAGTGGCTTTATGTGCCTGCGGTGATCTTGTGCCTACTGTATCTAACACTTTTCATCTTTGTGTGAGAGGCATTATTGTACTAACGGTGAGCTTGTGCCTATGGCATGCACTCTCGATGGCCTTCTGAGGGTTTGATTGTTGGGATGCATAGGTGATTTCATGCATGTATTTTAAAATTTTTTCAAAAAAATTATAGTGAAAGATCATTAGATTAATCAAATTAATCTAACATGCATATGATCTAATTATCAAATCAATCTACTCTAGGATCTATGACATGATATGTTGTATATAAAATCTAAAAAATACTGAAGATAAAATTAGCATGCATGCATGTGAGCAGTAGATCACATCTACTTCTAATCTGAGTTTAGAACTCGATACCTGAGCACGGATCGATGATCTCCATGGTTGAGAGATATGGTAGAGAGGATCTTTATTGGTTACTCATAGCCGCATATGTGTCTGGTCTCTACGAGAAATCTACTCGATGCTCCGATCTGATCGATCTTCTCGAGAGTGCTAGCTCGCATAAAGATCTTCTTCTTGGCTGATCTAAATTTTTTTTTAAATCTCTAAAATTTTTTCATAGGTTGAAGATGAACTTCTGGAGAAGATGAAGATGTGAAAGAAAGATGGAGAAGAAAATAATTTTTTTCTAATTTATTTTATCTTTTCAAACTCTTAGAATCAAAAATTTGGTATTCAGGTTTTTGCGTACACCCCAAGAGAGAGGACCCTCCTCTCTATTTTTCATATTGTGAACCATGCTCAAACTTTATTGACATGAAGATCTCTCTTCTGGTATCTTACACACATAAAAAAAACTATAAAAACCCCTTTTATAGATGTGTAAGGAGATGGGATGAAGAGTCCTAGTGATCATAGACTCTTACAGGATTCTGTCTCCCTTCACAATTTCACATCCCAAAACATACCAAAAAAAATATGGGATGCTCCTTCCCATTTTTTTTCATGATAAATTAGTTCTCCAACTAATCTTCTATGAAAAAACTTCTCAAAATATTATATATATAAGGAGAAAGAAATTTATTGGCATGGAGAGGTTGATCTAGATGAGAACAGATTCTCCTGATAAGAAATATTTTGAAATCTAATTTTAAAACTTTTTTTTATCAAAACTAAATTAAATTTGGAAGTGAGATAGAAAAAGGAAAGGACTTTTTGGTTTAAAAAAATCTCAAGCAAAATAATTTTGTGCATGGAGATATATGGCATGAAATCTGGATTGGCGCAAGAGAGAAGAGTTCTATTCCAATAAAGACTCTTAGTTTCATTATTTGAATCCAAACCAAATCACATCTGATTTAGCCCAAATAAAATATATAAAATCTAATTTAATTAAGTTCATAAATTTTTAATAAAATTTTAATTAAATTAAAAATTGATTGAACCAAAGTTCTGATCAAATCAGGAATAATTCTCCCTTAGCGATTAGGCCATCTCATAACCTAATTAGATCAAACCTAATTGAATCTAATTTAATTAGATTTTATTTAATCCTCTTTGCTCTATCAAATTGAGATAATTAGTAATTTAATTATTAATTAATTTTTTTGTTAATTTATTAATATTTGATGAATTAATTTATTATAATTTTTGCACAAGGTTAATCATCAATTGAATTGATGATTAAGCCATTGAACGATTCTCAATCGTTGATCAGCCATATGATCAATTAGAAACTTCTTTTGAGTGTGACCCATAGATTCAAACCTAAGCCAGTAACACAAAAATATCTTCCTAAACCAATCGATGTAACCATCTAACAATGATGACCCGATATCCGGATAGGTTGAATGAAGATGATCCAACATTCAAGAATCTATTGACGTGGGGTTATTGTATAATTCATCCCTTTGATCTTAATGCTCGAGGATGATTTAGGATTTAACTGTCAATCCTAGATAAGTCATCTACATTATATTTTAATCTTTTTTAAATCCATCACATGGATTATCCGGGCTCAGATTTTGCTAAATTGAAATACACTGATGCATATCTCTTACTAATTCGAAGGAATCAATCCCATCTTGACTCATGCACCGATTTGTCAAATACTTGACTGCACTAAAAAATCTTTCATCACTGAATTAGAAACTCAGTTAGTTTGACACCAAAGTATAGTGAGTTGCTTGTAAGTCATCGTGGTGATCTCAGATCGGAGAGACACTTATACCCATACCCTTCGTGAGCTACCCTTGATAGCAAAGTGCTCCGTAGTTGGTCACATTCAGTGATGATATACTCCTACATCTCACCTGCATACCATACCAGTATTTCTATAATATTTGGTTATGAAGACAACCAACGCATATGACATACAACGACCTACACTAGATATCGCTATCGTCCTAGTAATAGCGTATCATTTGGTCACGAACTAATTTAAGGACTACGTGATAAATCCTCCTTTATCGATCAAAATAATCCTAAAGACTTCATCATAATATAAGAGTTCATTAGAAGATGTAACCTTATGATGAAAAATATCAAATAATTTTTATTATTTATTAATTTATATATATTTATAATTAACACAATCATCAAACGATTGGCTTTAGGACATAATTCCCAATAACTCTCACTTGGACTAAAGCCAATCAGTATAGTATTATATACCCATCTTCGATTTATCATCTTAGATTTCTTAGATATTGAGGCTTTAGTAAATGGATTGGTCAAGTTCTCCTTTCCGTCGATGTTCTAAAGATTGACGTCACCTTAATAGATTTCTCAAATAAGATGGTAGCGATGCAAACTGCCTAGTAAGCTAATGGGACTTCGGCTCCTTGGCAATGAGCTATGGCTCCAGTGCTATACAATACAGTAGGACCATCATCAGAGGATACCACTCTTAGCTTGCCAGTGAACTTGTACAATCGCATAGCTTCCTTGTAAGCATCGAATGCTGCAATGCATTCTGTTTTGCCATTTGAATTTGGCTATATTTTTTCTGCTTAAAACTTTTTCAGTAGATTGCTCCATTATTTAAAATAAGAATGTATTCTGACACGTTCTTACTATTATTATGTTCAACTAAAAACTAAAGTCATACTCCATAAATTTTAAGCCAGATTCTCCATAATCGAGTCATCGGTCTTTAGTATTTTTCAAATACTTAAGAATAACCTTCTAGTGATTCTCACCCAGATCTTGCAAGTATCCACTTACTATCCTAGTGAGTATACCATATCCGATCTCATACACAGTGTACATAATAGAATAAATTCTACTCATAAACATCCTATGTATGTTGGACTGAAAAAACTTAAGCAGCCTCTTAGATCTATCTCTATAGATCTTCGTCTTTAGAATGAGAGATATTTTTTTCAATTCCTTTATAGAGAATTATGATAATAGCAAAACTTTTATTTCCTGTTATGTAAGGAATGTCATTCTCGATTAAAAAAATTTTATTCATATACAAAATAAGAAATACACTTATAGAACTATTAATCCATTTGTATTTGCAGGATTCTTCTTCGTTCTCAATGAAGCCATGCATTTTGATCACTTATCAAAATACACATTCCAATTCTGAAATATTTAGCATTGCCACAAGAGAAAATATCTCGTTATGGTCAATATCATAATATTGACAATATCCTTAAGCAACCAGATGAGCTTTGTAGGTCTCTACCTTCTTATTTATACTACTCTGATCCTATTGGAGATTCATTTATACTCTATGGGCATCATCCCTTCGAGTGGATCAACGAGTGTCCATACACTGTTGACCTTCATGGACTCTATTTCGGACCTATGGCTCTAAGCCATTAATCAGAGTCGAATCTTTGTATGGTATCCATGTAGGTGATCAAATCTTTATTGTTCTCATCGAGTTCAACAGGATCACATCCTAGAAGTAGATACCGAAGTATCTATCCAACGGATGTGGTACTCTACTAGATCTCCTTAATGGTGCCTCTACAACAAGTTTCGAGTTTGATCTGATCAAATCTGATTCTATGGGTTCACTAGATTGTGTAGGTTCTTCTACCTATTGAACTTCATAAATTTTACATTAAAGGCATTAGTACCTTCAGCAAGGTACTTTTTTTCTGAAAAGAATACCGAGCAACTCTTGTTCTTTAGCATGGTAGAAGTTATATCCCCTAGATTTTTTGGTTATCCTACAAAATAATACATATAGGACCGAGATTCAAGCTAATCGGTTTGCAAATGCTCCATATAAATCAAACACTCCCAAATCTTAAGGTAAGAAAGTATCGGCTTATGCCTAGTCCATATCTCATATGGAGTCTTTGCGACTGATTAATTCAAAATCCAGTTCAGAATATAACAAGTAGTCTCAAGAGCATAACCTTAAAAAGAGATTGGTAGACTTTTAAATGCCATCATGGATCGAACTATGTCTAACAAAGTCGATTCCAACAGGAGCGAATTCTATTCTCTTCTAGATATGTCAAAACTTACTTAAAATGCATTCTCGTCTTTGGTCCGATCGAAAAATTTCAATGCTCTTTCAAGTTTGTTTCTCTACCTTATTATGAAATTATTTGAACATTTTAAATAATCTAAATTTATGGCAAACATGTTCGTAGATTCAATATATCAGTATGTATCAGATTCAGAACATCATTGGCTCATTTACTTTTTTCAGCAAAAGATGACTTGGTCATCTTACTAAAGAGATAGGATTGATAGGTTGACAATGATTCATAATCATTGAACTTAAAAATTATTTTCTGTTGATCTTATTCTTATTTATATGACCGAACCTAAATTACCAAAGATAGACTTTCATGACATTATCTACTTTAGAAATTTTTTTTGATTATGTACAATATACTAACAGGCTGTGACTATTCATAAATATCATTTTTCAGTTGTCCACATGATTTTGATATCATTCATAATGAAATCATAAAATCATTAGATAATAGTAACAATCATTAAAATGATATTGTTGGAATTGAAAATAAGCTCGATGATTTTTAAAATCAGGATTGGAATATGACTTCCAACTCCAACATTCAGAAATCTCTTGCTGTTTTCAAACTTTCTACTAATCTAAAGTCATTACAATAATTTACATGGACTTTCGATATCCAATACTGAGGTAGTAGTATCACAGATAGAGAAATCATAAGGTGTTATCATATAAGTATCTTATTCTGCAACTCTTTGCTGATTTCTCTTTCTTAGCCTGTTCAGATCAAGAGAATATGTCAGACCAGGTTAACCTTAGACTCTTTTGTCAGTTTGGACTCATTAGCCCAAGTATGACTCTTTTGCATCTTCCTTTTCTTTTTCTTTCTCAAAAAATTATTGCCACACTATAGACACATCTTCAGAGGTGCAAAAGAACTCCTTCAACATTTAAAAAATTTCTTTCCACTAAGCATCATCGAATTTACAACTAAATTTATATTTTTTACTGCTCTCAATAACATCACATGGTGATATGATCATTTGACCACTTCTGATAAGTGCCTTTGATTGCATCATATGTGTTGGATGTGAGAACTTCAGGTGTTGGATCCATAATCATATGTAAGATCCATTCGTGCTTTAGAACTATTCACAACTTTTGATATCAATTATCAAAGTTGGATCCTATAAATCAGTCACTATCAAATAGTGAATGGAGCAACGTACATCTAGCCATAACTAAATGAAAAATATAAGACCTCTATGTTAATGAATTAATTGAGCCTAAAGATTTGGACTTTAGTCTAAAGGTTTTCTTACTATTTTAGTCAAATTGATAGCATCTACCTTCAATCTGAGAAATTATCTTAATTTCTTAGTGGGTACTAAAATTCACACAGACTACATACAAGCCTGAGGATGGCTCGATCAACCTATATGCATCTATGGGTAGGTTCTCAATTCAAATAATTTTTAATAATTAATTTTATCCCAGATTTTATTTCAGTAATAAGCGATGGGCCTCCACTGAAAGTTTTGGTTAGATCAAATCATTAACATGAACCTACTCAGTGTTTCTAGCTAATGAATGATCAGGTCTGAGGATGGCTCAGTCAATCCAACCATCATCAGATAGTACAACAGAGTCATTATATAATAAATGATAATTCTATCATTCAGAGAGAATACCAGACGGATGACGCCTGCAATGTCAATCAGAAATAATGGACCCATTATCATTCATCTTAATGGGAGGCTATGATCTAGTTATCCCCATAACTAGCTCATTTTATGAACTTAATAATTTAGAAGATTTAAGAATTAGTTTAGAGAAGAGATGAGAAGAGATCAATCAGTAAACCACAATCCTCCCACTGACTTCACTAAGTCATTGAATTGGATCAGGGTCATACTAGTTGAAATGATACCTAGATCAGTCACACTAAATAATCTTAATGGTATGGATCAACTTGAATCACTTAGCGGTCTAATCAAGACATAATTCATCAAATTAGCAAGATAAGTGAGATTGATGGGAGGATTTGCTAAGCTTGCTTTAGACACCATCCAAATGGACAGGTAAGCCACTCCCAATTAAAAACCACCGATCGAAATACCAAACTTACTTTAGATACCAATTGATTAATTAGTTTCGATTTAACCAACCTATTGATTTGGGTTCAACCACTGAGCCATAATCAAGGTCCATTTGGTCTAATCAAAGATATGAACTTGATCATCTATAATTATTGTATTGATTCTAGAAAAATTTTGATTTAATCTAATCAATATTTGGTTAGATTTAATTAATTTCTCTAGTTAGTCCATTAATTCTTTGATTCTAACCTTAGGTCTAACCCAATTAAGAGGACCTAATTTGAGCTAACCCATGCTCCCATATTTCATGTGAATAATATTAGATCTTTAATTCATAATTCTAGATCTAATCGATTCTATACTTAATTCTTAATTAAGTTTAGCATCAACATGGATTTAGGTTATGGTTTGAAATAATTTTAATCTTTTATTTTATAAATAATTTATAATAAAATTTATATAAAAATTTTTTATTCTAAAATTAGATCGACCAATCAATATTAAACCAGCTATACAAGGAGACTGAGTCAACTCAGTTTAAAACTGGATCAGCTTAGTAATTGTGTGAGTATGATTCAAGAAGTTTCAGATCTAAAAATTCTTGCACAACACTAAAATAAAATCAATCATAATACTTTTAAATCATATCTAAAACTTTTATGATTCAAAATTTTATTTTCTCATGATTAAAATAATTTTAATCATATAGATTAGATACTTTATTTTTCATACAACTTTGGATCACATACAACAAACCTAGAGTTTCAAGATCTAAGATTTTGTAGAAAAATAAGTTCTTTTTCTCATATTTTTTTTATGGGATCTAATCACATGGCACCCTTTCACATCATAAGAGTATCCCATCGAATGAAAAGAGAGGACTTTTAAATCTTTCTTGCTCCTATGACCGGATGGTCTGATGATTAACCCAATTCAAGTACTTGCAAATCGGATCATCTAATCTAATCATATATCATATATGTATGAATTTAGATCTAATTTAAATTATATTAGATTTAATTATAATTTTATATCACATTTAAATCAAATCATAAACATCACATGCATGACATAAAATCAGATTTTATCAAGAATCAGCACAAACTAGGATAACCTTTTCATTGTAAGGGGTAAACCTTACAGTAGAATAATCTTATGTCAGTTTGTGCGATCAACTATTAATTAAATTTAGATCTAAATATCATATATCAAATCTAAATAAAATTAAATTTTAGATTTAATACGCACATAAATCATATCATAATGAACATGGCTCTGATACCACTATTGGGATGCGTAGGCGATTTAATGCCTGTATTTTGAAATTTTTTCTAAAAAATTACAGCAGAAAATTATTAGATTAATCAAATTAATCTAATATGTATATGATCTAATCGTTAAATCAACCTATTCTAGGATCTATGACATGATATGTTGCATATAAAATCTAAAAAATATTGAAGATAAAATTAGCATGCATGTATGTGAGCAGTAGATCACATCTACTTCTAATCTGAGTTTAGAACTTGATACCTGAGCACGGGTCGATAATCTTCACTACTGAGAGACATAGTGGAGAGGATCCTTACTAATTGCTCACAGTCGCACACACATCCGGCCTCTATAAAAAATTTACTCGAAGCTCTGATCTGATCGATCTTCTCGAGAGTGCTAGCTCGTACGAAGACCTTCTTCTTAGCTGATCTAGATCTTTTTTTCAAATCTTTGAAATCTTTTCAGAGGTTAAAAATAAACTTTTAGAAGAGATGAAGAGGTGAAAGAAAGATGAAGAAAAAAATAATTTTTCTCTAATTTATTCTCTCTTCCAAAATCCTTAGAACCAAAAATATGGTATTCAGATTTTTACGCATACCCCAAGAGAGAGGACCCTCCTCTCTATTTTTCATGCCCTGAATCATGCCCAAGCTTCCTTCACATGAAGATCTCTCTTTTGGTATCTTACACACATAAAAAAAATTATAAAAGTCCGTTTTATAGGCATGTAAAGAGGTAGGATGAAGAGTCCTAGTGATCATAGACTCTTATAAGATTCTGCCTTCCTTCACAATTTTACATCCCAAAACATATCAAAAAAAATATGGGACGTCCCTTTTCATATTTTTTTATAGTAAATTAGTTCTCCAACTAATTTTTTTATAAAAAATCTCCTCAAAATATCACATATATAAGGAGAAAAAAATTTATTAGGATGGAGAGATTGATTTGGATAAGAACAGATTCTCCTGATAAAAAATTTTTTAAAATTTAATTTCAAAATCTTTATTTTATCAACACTAAATCAGATTTAGACTTGAGATAAAGAAGGGAAAGGACTCTTTGGTGTGAAAAAATCTTATGCAAAATAATTTTGTGCATGGAGATATATGACGTGCAATCTGGATTGGCGCAACGAGAAGAGTCCTATTCCAATAAGGACTCTTAGTCACATATGATGTGCAATCTGGGTTGGCATAAGGAGAAGAGTCCTATTTCAATAAGGACTCTTAGTTTCATTATTTAAATTCAAATCACATCTGATTTAGTCCAAATAAAATATCTAAAATCTAATCTAATTAGATTCATAAATTTTTAATCAAATTTTAATTAAATTATAAATTGATTGAACCAAAATTCTGATCAAATGAGAAATAATTCTTTTTTAGTGATTAGGTCATCTTATAACCTAATTGGGTCAAATCTAATTGAATCTAATTCAATTAGATTTTATTTAATTCTCTTTGCTCAATCAAATTGAGCTAATCAGTAATCTAATTGCTAATTAATTTTTTATTAATTTACTAACATTTGGTGAATTAATTTATTACAACTTTTGTATAAGATTAATCATCAATCGAATTGACGATTAAGTCCTTGAATGATTTTCAATTGTTGGTCAGCCATATGATCTGTCAGAAACTTCTTTTGAGTGTGACCCCATAGATTCGAACCTAAGCCGATAGCATAGGAGCACCTTTCTGAATCAATCGATATAATCATCTAGCAATGATGATTCGACGTTCGGATAGGTTGAATGAAGGCGAAGCAACATTCAAGAACCTATTGATATATGGTTACCGTATAATTCATTCCTTTGACCCTAATGCTCTAGGATGATCTAGGATTTAACTGTCAATCCTAGATAAGTCATTCATATTGTATTTTAATCTTTTTCAAATCCATCATATGGATTATCCAGATCCAGATTTTGCTAAATTAAAATACACTGATGCATATCTCCTACTAATTCGGAGGGGTCAATCCTATCTTGACTTATGCACCGACTTATTAAGTTGACTGCACTCAGAAATCTTCTGTCACTGAATTAAAAACTCAGTTAGTCCGGCATCAAAGTACAGTAAGTTGCTTGCAAGTCACTGTAGTGATCTCAGATCGGAGGGACACTTATACCCATACCCTTTGTGAGCTATTCTTGACAGCAGAGTACTTCGCAGTTGGTCACGTTCAGTGACGATGTACTCGTACATCTCACCTGCATGTCATACCAGTATCTCCACACTATTTGATTATGAGAACAACCAACGCATATGGCACACAACGACCTACACTTGATATCGCTATCGTCTTAGTAATAACGTATCGTTTGGTCGCGAACCAATTTAAGGACTACGCGATAAATCCTCCTTTATCGATCAAAGTAGTCCTAAAAATTTCATCACAACATAAGAGTTCATGATAAGATGTAATCTTGTGATGAAAATATCAAATAATTTTTATTATTTATCAATTCATATTATTTATAATTAGCACAATCATCAAATGATTGACTTTAGGACACAATTCCTAACACTGATTAGTTATTCCTTATGAGTGGCTTTGTGTGCCTGTGGTGATCTTCTGCCTGCAGTATCTAACACTTTTCATCTTCATGCGAGAGGCATTGTTGTGCCGGCGGTGAGCTTGTACCTATGGCATGCACTCCCGACGGTCTTATGAGGGTCTGATTAGTTATCCCTCTGGAGGTTCTCTAAGGATCTCTCTCCACTTCTCGAATGACTCGGCTCTACTGGGCTCTTGTAAGTTAGCACTACCTCAGAGTCATCGAGATCTTCTCGAGGGTCTGGTAAGTTAGCCCTCGTGCTAGTTGGTTGTTGTCATGATTTAGGATCTCAAGCAGGAGGAGGAGACAATTCTTGGGAGACTCGGGTGCTCATCACAAATTGATGGCCCTTCAAATTTTATTTTCATAGAAAATGTTATTACATTAGTGGTAATATATGTAGAAATTTGCCAAATTTAAATTGAAGTCCCGTCGAGATGCCTTAGCCCATGATAGCCTCTTGACACTCTAAGGCAAAACACCGCCTTTTCTGCTTTTTCAGCCAACAAGTTGGGTACGCCTTTAGGTGATGAGATGTCACTTCAGCATTGATGCTAGGCATATTTGCAGTAGTCAAGGTGAAAAGATCCGTATTCTCCTGCAAAAGATAAATTAGTCGACATTTGATTATCTCATGTAGGTGTGAGCCGATTTTCATCATCCAGCTTGGATTCTCCACCTTGATTGATCGGGAGTGTCTATCAATCAGGCCCAACCAGGCTTATCGAGAGCCCCAAACAATCCCTGAGTAATCATGTGGGTTTCTTCATGGATGGATCATTCTTCTTCTGCCACCAATTCTCTAGCCTGATGCCACTCCTGTCGGGCTGGCACTTGCTGCGGCTGAGACAGAGAGAGAGGCTGCTAAGGCATAAGGGGTGGCTGCTGAACTCTCAGAGCTCAGCATTGTGGGGCTGCTCTCCGGACAAAATGATTCAACCATCCCTTCCTAACGAGCCTCTGAATCTCGTCGCGAAGCTGGTGGTAGTCTTTAGTATCGTGGCCACGATCACGATAATAAAAGCAATATTTTGTCGGGTCACGACGACGTTCCGATCTCATTCTCATCAATTGAGGTACAGGTAACTTAGGCCCTACCTACAAAAATACCTCGTTCTGAGGGACAGTCAGGGTTTGTAGCTATCATACTGCCCAAGCGGTGATAGTCACCGAGTTCTTGTTGGGGGACTTCGAGATCGACGATCTAGACTCCCATTATTTCACCTCTTAGATGGGGATCGAAAGCGCAGGCGACTTTTCTCTATTCGCCTTGGATGGTGCTCCTTGCTGGGTCCCACTAAGACTGAATCGACAGAAGAATCATCGGTGAAGGCTTCTTCCATGCAGGCATATTTCTCCGTACGGGCAAGCATATCCGAGAGATTCTGAGAATAAGTTTTTATCAATAATATTTTTAAGTCGTTCTTCAATAGACCTCCCATCATTGCAGCCATCACGATCGACTAGTCCAAGCTTTGGACCTTCAGAGTCACTTAGTTGAATCTGTTCATGAAAGAGAGAATCAACTCACCCTCCTTTTGTTTGATGGTGTGGAGGTAGTCAGACCGCTTCTACTGTCATCGGCTGCTGATGAAATGGTCGATAAAAGATCGACATAGATCTTCAAAAGAACGGATAGATACTGGCCTCAAACTCGAGTACCACTATCGAGTGGCCCCCTTAAGGGTTGAAGAAAATGCTTGATAGAGGATCGCATCCAATGCCCCTTGAAGAAGTATTGCTGCCTTGAAGGTCTCCATATGATTGATAGGATCGGTAGTCCTATCGTAGACCTCCAGCTGGGGCAGCTTAAAGTGCAGGGGAGCGGCTCCTGCGTAATCTTTGAAACGAAAGGTGACTGGCTATTATACCCTTTGTAAGGCAGCACCGAGGAGCCATTATTGTTGTGGGCTCTTTCTATTTTCTAGGCCAACTACTGGCCGAGCTCCTGGAATCGTCTTTCAAAGTCTTCACGAACGGTATCAGTCTCAGAGAGCAGTGGAGATCGACATCCGGAGGTTGAGTCATAGCCCGATTGGAGGCTTAGAGATTGCCGTCGGGCGGCTGCTGGGCCTTAGGATGACTCTAATGAGTCAACCTCCTCTCTGAATTTCGAGAAGGCGCCTGTGGCTCTAGCTGAGCCACAATCGAAACAAGATTCTGCGGAAGCATTGCTGCGGAGGGCACAGGCGGCACCGTCGGGAGAACCATATGACGCACTATCTTGGGGGGTGCAGGGATAGCCTAAAGAGGCTGTGACGCTGTTTGAAAGGGCGTGAGAAAGGTCTGTACCACTTGAATTACGGTCGTCAGATATTGAACTTGCTAGATAAGTTGATCGAATTAGTCAGCCATGACTAGCACCAAGAGGACCGATTGAACTAGCGGAGGGACCTCCTGTGCCACTGGTTGAATTTGATTGTCGGCTTGGCTGGCCGCCTGTCAAGAGGCGGCGGCAATGGAAAGCTGGAAAGATATTCGCCTTGGAGCCTTGAATGGAATGCGGCCTTTCCTCTATCTGTTGCTAGTTAAATCGGTCGGAGCTGGAAGATGGACAGTTGAGGTCAGAAGACAGACGCCTGATCCGCATGTAGGGATGCCAGCGCTGGAGTGATCTGCAAAATAAGTCCCAAACCGAAGGTTGTGGCTCCGGCGAAGACCCTCCGATACTCAAGTCAGAAAAGCAGAGAATAAAGGAGCAACAACGGGTTCTCTGAAGAGATTTGATTTGACTCACTTGGGTCTTCGGAGCTCTAGTTGTTTATATAGAAAGATGGTAGACAGCTAGATTGTTAGCTGTGAGATTGCACGATCTCAAGATTGACGGGCTGTTGAAATTACCATAGTGGCGAGATAATTCAGCCCTTGATCGCTCCCGTGAGATCATGGAAGACTGTTTGCCAGATCTTATCTGTTTGGGATGGACAGCTATCGTACACGATGAAGGGTAGATCGTTGAGGCAGCTCATGCATAGATCGGAATCTCAGCTCAGAAGGAGACTGACTCTCCTACTCATATGGCAATCAGTGATCGTATTACTGATCAGAGAGTCTGAAATATCTTACGCTGTAATTTCGATCCGATGTGCTCAAGATAACCACTATAATAAGTGCATATTATAATACTGTGATGGTAAGTCCACAACCTCTCGTTCAATGCTTACCCTCGTGCCTTGAGTTGACTAATTGGCCTAGTCTCATGGACGGGCTTCAGTATTCGAGCACTAGAGACGCGACTGGCACTTTCACCGGATCACATAAAGACAATCGAGGAGCGGGCGTCTCAAGCCGAGCATCGAAGAAAGGTCACCGAGCACGGTTGAGCCTTGGTAGAGTTGGGGCAGAGCACTATCAAAAAAGCCCGAAAAGGTCTCCAGAGGTAGCTCCATTATTTCCTCATCAGGATTAAGAGGCTAAAGAGTGCCTTGGAGGCCTCTCAATGGGAGGTCAAAGGGCTAAAGAAAATAGATCTCCAGCCGATGGAGGATCCTCGTCCTATTCTCCATGAATGGGGAATCCAAGTCAGTGCAACGTGAGGAAGATGATTGACTTCCATGAGCTGCACGTAGGGAGGCTGATCTTCGATGAGTGGTTGCGAGGCTTGGGGATGAGCTTCAAGTGGCGAGGAACAAAGCCCCCTCTGCTGGGGCCGACAGAGCTTGTGCCATCCGTTAGGCTACTAAGATGAAGATGGAGCTAACCGGTTCCAAGAGGAAGATAGATCGGCTGGAGGCTGAAGTGGCCGATCTCCGAAGAGGTTCTCAGGCTCGGTCCAATCAGGCATGTCCTGAGGGTGAAGCTCGCTGCCAAGCCAGCACCGATCTCACCATCATCGAGTGGAAGCCACCGAGGTCTGGGGCCAAGGTTGTACCAACCTCTAGGATGATTACTACGAGTAGGTCTCTTGATCCAGAAAGGATGAAGAGATCGCATGATTGTTTCCGCGAAGGTTATGACTATTGTCGGTTGATTCTTCGCGGCCATCTCTGGGCGTTGGAGAGCGTACTGGACTCTCTCATCCCTCACCTAGCTTATTTTGAAGAAGTACGGAAGGCTCGGGAGAAGAACAAGAAGACCATCCAAGATTTGATCAATTCACTTTTATCTCGATTTGTTGTGATATCTACCTTTGAATAAAGGGAAACTTTCCCCTACTTCTTACCTTCTTCCAGTGGGCATGAGTTTCTGAGATCCACATCATCCTATGTCGGCTTGGAATTCGTACCAAAACACTGTGCCCTTAGTCATGTGCGGCATTGTGCCCAACACCAACTCCAGTTGTGCACCCCGCCTTCTGCAAGTTTGATGTAGATGATACTTGACAACCTGGGAGCATTTAATGTTTTGCTAATTAATGCATTTTCCCTGTTGGAGACTCTGCGATGTTGTAATACTGCAGTTCCCGAAACAATATTTCGCCGGAAGGGATGCCTCGGGTGCCTATCCCTGGAAGGCATGGCCTTCTCTGGGGCGCTTGGATTGGGAGTCAAAGGACCCTTTCGCTTGGATCCTTTATAAATAGGAGAAAGAAGCCCTGACCTACGGCCAAAATCAAGCCCTAACCTATGGCCAAAATATATTTCCATTTTTAGTAAAGATCCTAGAAAGGATATCGTTGGTGCGGTCTTTCACCGATGGAGGAGTCGTTGCCAATGTTTGCTGTACCATGGACAGGTTCTCTCCCACTTTTTGATGGTTCAGAGAATCTTTAGAGTTAGGTGAGTATCGCAACTCCAATCATGGTATTATGATCGAGGCTAGTCATTGAGGTTTCATCCATTCCAGTATGTGGTTGCTGAGATTTCAACCATTCCAACATCGTGTTGGATTGGTTGAAGATAGATAGCCCATACCTGCCATTGGTTCTGATGTGAGAACGAGCAATAGATTAGGAGGCCTTCTCAGTATCAAGTCTTTCTAAAAGATCACGAATCTTTTAGTCGTACCTACACCACCCCCTAGATATTACCTTGGGCTCCCCATCCAGGAATATCCAAGAGATGGATAAGTCTTATGGGACTTGTGCCATCCCCGATATCTCTTGGATTGGCCCAACAAGGAAATCTTTCCAAAGTTAGGTGTAAGGGACTTTGCCCCCAGTATCCTTGTACTCCAAGTTTATATGTCTTAAAATCAAGTCGTTGAGTCAAAGTCCCATAAATTATGAATGAATAAAGAAAGATTTTACATTAATCTCTTTATCTGCCTTATTGTGAATGCTTTTGGATGAATATGTTGCAATTTGAGGTTTTGTCTCTCCTCAAACCTTCATTTTTTTTTTTTATTTCAATGAGCTCCTTTCGGGGCCTTGCCCCCCTAGGGTTGGCGAGGGGCTGCAAAGGTTCGGTTTGCCTTCTTTATAATCTGTCAATTCGAAGGAGGAGACCTTGCCAAGGTTTGGATACCCGATGCTTGCGAGCTGAGGTTTCACCTTCCATCGAGTCTGCGAACCTAGAGGGAGACTTTAGGAATTTGATCATCTGAGGCTCTGAGGTTGAGTCTTTACTCTCCTTTAGGCTTGTGGCTCTAAAGAGAGGGCCTTCTGAAGCTTGAGTATTGAGGCTCTGCTCTCCTCAAGTTTATGGACTTAAAGGAGAGAAATTCTGGGGGCTCAGTTATCTCTCAATTTGGATTTTGAGGGGTTCTTATGCTTGAGTCAAAGTACTTCATAACTTTGGAGTTTGAAGAAAGCAGGTGTGATAGCCCGGATTGGGGCATGTTAGCTCATCCAAGGCTTTCTCAAGATTCTTCAACCGACATGGGCCTACTCTTTTTTGAGGCTCAGAGTCTATCACTGTTAGAGGCATATGAGACAGCAAAAACTTTTAAACATGGTGACCCGATCTGGGTGTGCCCAGGCTTTCCAAGAGGTGCAGTGGCCTAGCTTATGGTGTGTTAGTTCATCCAAGGCTTTCTTAAGGTTTTTCAGCCATCATGGGCTTACTTTTCCCCAAGGCTTACAGTCTTTTACTATTGAGGGCATACAAGACAATCGAGACTTTTGGGCATGGTGACCCGCTTGGGTGTGCCTAGGACTTTCCAAAAGGTACAGTGGTCTGGCCTAGCATGTGTTAGCTCATTCAGAGCTTTCTTAAGATTTTTCAATCATCGTGGGCTTACTCTTCTCCAAGGCCTTTACATCTTCAAACTGCTTTATTTGACAATGTTTCTTTTACATAGAAAATTAGGATTTTTATTGCAGCATTGGCTTTACATGATGCTCCTTACTGATAGTAAGGCTGGAGATTGGTAGAGTTCTAGGTACAGAGAAAGGCATCCCATCTAACTATTCTAGATAATAGACTCTAAAATGTAATGCCTTGGTAATATGGTATGGTCCTTCTTAGTTGGGTGACAGCTTCCCTCGCTCGATAGGTTGATTAATCTTCATCTTCCTAAATACTAGGTCTCCAGGTCAGAAATATTTTTCCTTCACTTTGGAGTTATAGTAGCACACAACACATTGCCAATACGCTGCCATCCAAACTTGGGCCTTCTCTCAAACTTTCTCTAGAAGATTTAGGTTCGTCCATAGATCTTCCAAATTCTCTTGTACATCGAAGGTCTCTCCTTGATGAGAAGGTAGGCCTATTTCCATTGAGATGACTGCCTCGATCCGAAAGTGAGGTTAAATGGTGTCTCGCCCATCAAGAGTTGGTGCGTGATGCGATAGGCCTAGAGAATGTTGTGTAGTTCATCTATTCAAAGTTTTTGGCCTTATCCAATCAGATATTCAAGCCTTCAAGTATAATCTAGTTGGTTACTTCACTTCTCCATTTATTTACAGATGTCCGATGGAGGTGAAGCAATGGCTGGTGTAGAGCTTATGGCAGAATTCTTGGAAGGAGATATTATGAATTGTTGGCCGTTGTCGATCATGATGATCCAAAGAAGGTCAAAGTGACAAATAACACTCTTCCAGATGAAATCATGAGTATTCTTTTCAATAATTTGGACGAGCGGCTTGGCTTCGACCCATTTGGTAAACTAGTCGATCACCACTATGAAAATTTTCTTTATCCGATGGCTAGTAGAAAAGGACTTAGAATATCCATCTCTCATTGAGCGAATGACCAAGGAGAGTTGATTGGGGAAAGAAAAGTTGTTGGTATATGCTAATGTTTAAGTGTCATTTGAACTAATTACAGCACTTTACGAACTTGGTTGCATCCTCATGGATGTTCAACCAGTAGTAGCCTTTGTTAGAAAGCCAGCACTTTTCATCCATGCAGATTTTAAAACAAGAATGCATCAGAAATAACACAAACTAAAACACTTTTAATCAGAGAGACATGTATAAGATCTCATCTATAAAAACACCTAATAGGATCTTCATATGACAGATGAGATTTAGATATAAAATTATAAAATAGATAGAAATATTTGATCTTCACCTTACACGGGTAGATCTTCACTGCAATTCGATAATGCATGGATGTCTTGAAGGTTTCTCTGAGCCCGCACATGCGGTCGACCTCTTTAGGTATCTATATGAGGCTGGTCTAATCAGGAGATCCTGATCTCAATGGGATGCTAACTCTTTTACATAGATTACTCTTTGGATGCTGAAATTTTTTTCTTGTTTCTCTTCTCAAGAGAACATTGGAGACCAACTGGAGGAAGAAGAAGATAGGAGAGGAGATAGGCAACCAACTCTTGACAGGGGCTTTTGAAAGGATGAAGGCAAGGTGATGTCCAACTCTTGGACATGGCACATGAGGAAAAGGATGGAGGCATCAATCTGATTTCAGCCCCTTCTGTTTTCTTTCTTCCTCTCATGTGAACCCTTTCACACCATCCCCTTCTTATCTCATAAGAAGAGGTGCTAATTTCTTTCTCATAAGGAGGAGTACATCTTATCTCCAAACCCCTTTTAAATCTCAACACCTTAGGGTTTGGTGAGAGTCTTGAGAGAGAAGGACTCTCTCTTAGGGGCACCACTTTTCTTCTTGCGTCACTTAATTCTCACAGAAAAACTTTTCTCCAATTAGTTCACACCAATCTCCTTTGTGCGTGAGACAAAAGGAGGCACCACACTCTAATCCATGTCCAAATCAAATTCAAATAGGGTTAGGGATAAGAGTCTTGGGAGAGGACTCTCTCTAAGTGGCACCTCTCTTATTCCATTGCATGATCAACTCTACATCAAAACCTTTAAGGCATGAAGATATGGGGCGTGATATCTCTTGGGCGTGATCTCCCCTTGGTCACGGTTCCTTTCCTGGTCCAAATCAACAATTGGTTAGAGTTCAGTGTGGTTTGGTTTTATAATAAGTCAATTACTTATTGAGTCCAAACCATTTTAGATATATGAAACCTAATCTGACTCAAACTCAAATCAAGTCCAATCAAATTAAATCTTAAATTAGTTTGACTAGAACTCAACTCTAATTATTTGATCAAATCAAAAAATATAGCAACAATTGTAAATAAATCCTTTTTTAACTCACTAACTCTTAGTAAGTCCTCTATTATAATTTTTACAAATTAATCCAATCATCAATCACATTGATAATCAAATTTTTCTACGATTCAAATTATAATTCAACTATCTGATCAATCAGAACCTCTTATGTGTGTGATCTCATCAGTTCTATTATATTTGATAGTAAAAAATACTGTAATCTCTATCATTAATATCATTCAAACTCTTTTTAATTGATTGAAATAATTTCAACTTACCAAATGAGAATTATTGACTATCAAAATAATTTTTGTTGCTCTCACAATTCATCAATGACATCTAGCAGCATATAGTGGCAACCTAACATAATGGAAGAAATGAACCTTTTAGGTGTAATTATCATATGATACAGTTTTATTGGCACATGTATGGTGCTCCCAAGCTTTAAGAGGCTATGAGAGGAGTCATGAGCTTGATTTCAAGATTCTAAGACTGGTTTGGGCCCTAGTGTTGCCCAGCTATGCAACCCAAGAGGGGGGTGAATTGGATTTCTAAAAATTTAAAATTAATTTATAACTATGAGGATTATTAACAATGAGCAGGATAAATATGGAGAGTGAAATTTATGCAAGGTGTAGAAGTTGGACGCAAGAATGCAAGAAGATAAAGAAATTTAAAAGGAGAACAAGTAAGCACAACACAAACAAAAAAATTTATAGTGGTTCGGTGCCAATCTTGCACCTACATTCACTCTCCAAGCTCCTACTTGAGAATTCAAATCCACTAAAACCGTATTCAACCCAAATACAACGTCGGAACCTCCGACCCTAGCTGTTCTAAGCTAGAACACTTATTTTTCGGGTACAAGCCAACCCAATACAATCCGATTCAAGATTCGGATCAATCTTTCCATATTTTGGAACCCTTTCAAAATAAAATATCAACTCAAAAATAGAGTATAGCAGTTAATCACATAGAAATATAGACGTAGGTCCTTTAATGAGCGAATAAAGCTTTAAATACACTTTACACAATAAGAAGGAAGCTCTACTGATTTTTCTCAGATGGTTGAAGACTTGAATGAGCTCTCGAGGGGTTGGTGAACTTGAAATAAAAGCTTCTTTAACTTCAAGAGGGCTCTTCTCTTAGGACTAAATTGAATACTTGAAGAACCTTTTCAAAACCTTATTGATTCCCTCTTTTAAGTACCTTTTATAACTTCAAATGATGGTGGAGAGTAATTTGGACTGAAATAGAGCCATTGGAGTACATTAAATGGACATTAAATGCAGTCAAAACGAGCTAAAAACTAGCCATTGCGGAGTTTTTCCGTCACAGGGTCGACTCATAGGGTCGACTCATGCACATGAGTCGACTCATGGGGTCGACTTCTGTGGGCAGAATAGAAAATGACTGTTCTGTAATTTTGACCTATACTGTAGCAGAGGTCGACTCATGCACAGGGGTCGACTCATGGGATCGACTCACAGGGTGTGCCAGCCAAGAAAATTCAGCATGCCGTTCAGCTCCTTTTGACATAAGTCGACTCATGGGGTCGACTCAAATATATAAACATGATTTTCTATCAAAATATATATCCAAAAATATTGAAATTACCTCCAATAGATTATAATTCTTCTGTTCTTGCTCTTGAGACTTTCGAATCAGAACTTGGTAAAATTATGATTTTGCTCCTGAAATATAATAAATCTTTTTTTAAGCTAAAATCATTAGTAACCCCCTCAATACTTTGTAATCATCAAATCAATTCAAGGAGCAACATCTCTCCCTTTTTTGATGATGACAAAATACTTGAACAAAAGCAGATATAAAGCATTTGAACATGAATTTTAAATTTATGAAGATGCATCACTTCAATATCATAGCCAAGTATTTGAGTGAATGATCATATAAAATAGTTTGAAGATCAATTTGAAATTTAGCCTATAAGTATTCATTTGCTTTTGAAAATTAAATTAAAAATAGCTGACGATTTTGGTTCTTTGACACATTTGCTTAGCAATTTTGCTTATTGCTCATTTCTTTATTGCTTATTGCGTAATATCGATTTTGATTCTCTACTCTCCCTTTTTGACAGCATCAATTAAGATTCTCTACTCCCCCTTTTAAGGATAACTTTTCTCTACTCCTCTTTGTGATAGCATCAAATAGGATCTTAAGGGATTTTAAGGATAGAGAAAAGAA